>NC_079453.1:17126607-17154153 GCF_903798145.1 Danio aesculapii
CCCCATATATTCGCAAAGCGCGAACAGGACACAACAATGAAAGGGCTGGGTCTGCCTCCTCCGCGGGCAGCGCTTGCAGGCTCACTACCTGATTGTTAAACGGCGTGGTAGGAACCTTGGGCACATAGCTGGGCCGGGGTCTCAGGACAACGTGAGAGTAGGCCGGCCCGAATTCTAGGCACGAGTCACTGACCGAAAATGCCTCCAGGTACCTAACCCTCTTAACCGATGCCAACACGACCAGCAGAGCTGTCTTCAAGGACAGAAATCTCAAGGATACTGAGTCGAGTGGTTCGAAGGGATCCCCACGTAGGCTCGTAGCACTACCGCGAGATCTCAAGAGGGTATGAGAGGGGGGCGGGGGAAAACATCCGTCTCGCACCTCTGAGGAACTGGATGATGAGGTTATGCCTCCCCACGGTGCCGCCATCCACGCATCATGATGAGCGGAGATGGTGGCCACGTAAACCCTCAGTGTGGAGCGCGACAGCCTTCGCTCCACCTGTCCTGAAGGAAAGAAAGCACAACACTGATCTGGCAAGATCGGGGGTCTTCTCGGCGAGAAGCGCACCACTCAGTGAATAGACTCCACTCCAGGGCGTAGGCATGCCTCGTAGAGTCTTCCTATGTCTTCCTCGTCGCGTCTTATGGACCCCACGTGGAGGTTCCACAGAATTAAGCGAGGGTGCCAGATGGTGCCCTGTCCCTGAGAGAGTAGGTCCTCTCTCAAAGGGACTCGCCAGGGGGGGCGTCGCGAGGAGGGAGAGTTCTGATATCCAGGTCCGGTTGGGCCAGGGGCGCAACTAGCAAGACCTGCCCCTCGTCCTCCCTGACCTTGCACAGAAACTGCGCGAGTAGGCTCACTGGGGGGAGTGCATACTTACGCATGACTCGGGGTGGAGTCGCCATTCTCCCGGGGAAGGAGCTGCCGTGAGAGCCTGTTGGCCGCACGGTTGAGTCCATCCGGGGTGTGAATAGCAAGCAGCGACTTCAGCCGCGTATGACTCCAGAGGAGCAGACGGCGAGCGAGCTGAGACATGCAGCGGGAGCGTATACCCCCCATCCGGATGGAATACGCTACCGCGGCCATGCTGTCCGTCCTGACCAGCACGTGTTGCCCCCTCAGCACCGGTAAAAAGCGGCGCAGAGCGAGAAACACTGCCAACAGCTCTAGGCAGTTGATATGCCAATGCAGCTGGGTTCCCCTCCACAGGTCCGCAGCAGCATGCCCGCTACACACGGCCCCCCCACCCCATACTGGAGGTATCTGCCGAAACGACAGCCTGCCTGGACGCCTGACCTAGGGGCACACTGGCCCGTAGGAAGGAGAGGTCCTTTCCAGGGGGTGCGGGTGCGGTGACACAGCGCAGTGACAGTCACTCGGTGTGGGCCCGCGTGCCATGCGCGTCTGGGGACCCGATCGTGAAGCCAATGCTGTAGTGGTCTCATATGGAGCAATCCGAGCGGCGTGGCCGCGGCTACGGATGCCATATGCCCCAGGAGCCACTGAAATAATTTCAGGGGGACCACTTTTTTTCCTGTCGAACTCTCTCAGACAGTTCAGCATTACCTCGGCGCGCTCTCGTGAGAGGCGCGCCTCCATAGTGATCAAATCCAGCTCCAACCCGAGAAAGGAGATGCTCTGCACGGGGGCGAGCTTGCTCTTTTCTCGGTTGACCTGAAACCCCAACGGGCGGAGGTGCTGGAGCACCTTGTCTCTGTGCATAATCAATTGCTCCCGAGAGTGGGCTAAAAATCAGCCAGTCATCGAAATAATTGAGCGTGCGGATGCCGGCGAGCCGAAGGGGCGCGAGGGCACCCCCCGCGAGCTTGGTGAAAACTCGCGGAGACAGAGAGAGCCCGAAGGGGAGGATCGTGTATTGCCACGCTCGACCTTCAAACGCAAACCGCAAAAACTGCCGGTGGCGTGGAAGTGTGGAGATATGAAAATACGCGTCCTTCAGATCTATTGCTGCAAACCAATCCTGAGGACGAACGCATCGCGTGATGCGCATCTGCGTAAGCATTCCGAAGCGCAGCCTGTGAAGGCAGCGGTTCAAAATGTGCAGATATAGGATTAGCCATAGCCCACCGCTTTTTTTTTTTTTTTTTTTTTTGGGGCACGATGAAGTGCGGGCTGTAAAACCCGCGCTCCATCTCGGCTGGAGGGCCGGCTCGATTGCATCCTTCGCCAGGAGGACAGCAATCTCCTCTCGCAAGACAGGGGCGGACGCAGGACTGACCCTGGTCGCCCGTGAACCTGGGACGCCGTTTAGCGAACTGAATCGCATAGCCGAGTCTGGTCGTATGGATGAGCCATTGCGATGGGCTGGCCCGCGCTAACCAGGCAGGCAGAGCCCCCGCAAATGGTCCCACCCGCACGATCGCTGACGTGCCAGCGGCGGGGCAGCGTGGAGTGAGTGGGCTCATCCGGGGAGCGCTGGGGTCCCACAGGAGAGCAGGAGAGGAGATGTTCTCGTCTCGCACTCAAACTCCAGGAGAGGGGCTGGGAGTGGAGAGAAAGGAGACCGTTCTCTCGTGCTCCATGAGCCATTGGCGAAATGCACCGATCCTGCGAGCTGGAAGGCATAGCGTCCCAGACTGGCAGTGTTCGGGCTGTCACATCCAGAGGAGGGGAAAAGTGCTCTTTCACTGAGGATTTTGATGGCGTTTTTTTTTTTTTTTTTTTTTTTACGCCTTTAAATAACGTGCCCCGCCCTCCAGCGGGGAAAGAGCAAATTCCCTCCTCCCCAGATGGCCCGCCTCAGGGACGCTTCGCGGTCCGTTTTACCGAACTTAGCGGCGCCCTGGGCGGGGGACGCTGGTTGCCGGCGCGATGCTCGGCGCAGCCGCGTGGCCGGAGGCGCAGGCGGGGGCGGCGAAGCAAAGCTGCGGGCGGGCGTCCTCGGCGAAAAAGCAGTGGATGTGGATGGCTCGGCGGGGGGGAGCGGTCATACAATCCCGCCGATAGAGACCTCGCCCATCGCCTCCGACTGCTCTATCACCGGCGTGAATTCCTGGGCGAATTCACCGCCAGTGTCGCCGAACAGGCCAGCCTGGGATATGGGTTAGTTAAGAAAGCGAACTTTGTCAACGTCACGCACATCACCAGGTTTAGCCTGAGGTGGCATTCCTGGATCACGGATGTGATCATCGTCCTTCCCAGGGCACACACAGCCGACTTTTTTTTTTTTTTTTTTTTTGTAAGAGCATAGTCGGTTGCGGTGCGGAGCGCATGCTCAGTCCTGGGTCAGAACCATCCTCGCGCAGCCGGGCCAGCGCCTGCGCTTGGTAGCGCTGGTAGGTGGCCATAGCGTGCATGGTGAGGGGGAAGGCGCACGCAGCACACTGCGTGAGCCTACTGTGCCCATCCAGGAAGAAGGGGATGGGGAGGCTTAGAAGGTCTCGCCTTCATCCTCCACATCACACCCCTCTAATCGGTCCGGCCGCGGAGCTGGGGGATAAACCATCTCCAGAGCCACGGCCGAAGCAGCCTGGGGAAGCACAGCCGCAAAGTCTGCTTCTGGATTCGACGCCGCGCTCAAAGTCCCGGAGGGAGCGAGCGGGTTCGAATCCTCGTCAGACCTTGACAGCCCAACCTCCAAGGATGGTGAGGATGGAAGCGCACGCAGATCGGGCAGAAAAAAGTGCCCTCATGGACAGCGTGAGCTTACTGTGCACTTCCGGGAAGAAGGGGACGGGAGGCTTTGAAGGTCTTGCCTCCTTATATCCTCCACATACACCCATCTAGTCGGTCCGGCCGCGGGGCTGGGGGATAAACCATCACCAGACCCACGGCCGAAGCAGCCCGAGAAAGCACGGCCATCACGTCTGCTTTTTAGATGCTAACGTCGCGCTCTCCTCCCCGGAGGGAGGGAGCGAGCGGGCTCGCATCCTCATCAGACAATGACAGCCCATCCTCCGATGCAGCGATGGACATCTGACCCCCGGTGTCATCAGGTGAGAGAGCGACCATCCAAGGACGGAGCGCTTCTCTTCACCTGAAGCTTGGATGGAGCGCGTGGAGGAGCGAGAGGTCCACGGCCCGGGGGCGGCGGATTTACTCTCACTGAAACCCTCAGATCTGCCCGAGTGCCAACCGCAGTGCGGGGGACAACTGGGGTGGGTGGCTCTTTTGCAAGAGCGAGCCGCGATCTTAACTGCGCAACAGACATGACATCAGTGATGGCATGCACTGCCCGCGAGCACCGCATTAACATGCTGGACCCCCAGACATGAAACGCTGTGCTCGTGCCCATCATCCGGGGATAGGAAACCACCGCATCCAGAAACGCACGGTCGGAGTGACGTCTTGAAAAAGACGCGCTGCACGACCGTGTTGCTCTTTTAGGAAAGCTTTTTTCCTATATACAAACCGCTCTTGGAGGACCGGACCCAAAGGACGCCAGGCAAGGGAGAAATACCCAGCTCGACCATCTGCCACTGCGTATACGCGCTCTGGACCGGGAGAAGCTGCTTCTCGATCTCTCTCTGTAGACACAGGTTGGAGATACCCTCAAAGACTCTCTCAGAAGCTTTGTGAAAGGCTCTGAAAGCGAAAGGATGTCGAGCATGGCACTGGCTGCGTCTTTATAGCATGACTGATTGTCATTGACGCCAGCTGTGCACGCTGACGCTGCCAACTCATTGGCATTTCATTGGCCCGTTTTTATACTCTTTCAGATGATTGGATTCTGACGAAATCCCCCATAGTGGAAGTTTCCACATAGCATTGGAGTTCCCCATCCGAAGGGGAACAGCTTATTACAGCTTTCTAAGGCCAAAAACAGCAAGTGATAAAAACTGCTCAAAACAATGAAAATGAACAATGTTTTTATTTTTAACAACACTATATGCAATATTAAACATGTTGTAACAAGTTGCAAGTGAATACTGAGTGAAATGAGAGACTTTGCAGAACAGCCTATTTCTGCATTGCAGGAATCAGCTTATTACAGCTTTCTAATGCCAAAAACAGCAAGTGATAAAAACTGCTCAAAACAGTGAAAATGAACAAAGTTTTTGCTTTTAACAACATTATATGCAGTATTAAACATGTTGTAACAAGTTGCAAGTGAATACTGAGTGAAATGAGAGAGTTTGCAGAACAGCCTATTTCTGCATTGCAGGAATCAGCTTATTACAGCTTTCTAAGGCCAAAAACAGCAAGTGATAAAAACTGCTCAAAACAGTGAAAATGAACAATGTTTTTGTTTTTAACAACATAATATGCAGTATTAAGCATGTTTTAACAAGTTGCAAAGGAATACTGAGCTGAAATGAGAGAGTTTGCAGAACAGCCTATTTCTGCATTGCAGGAATCAGCTTATTTCAGCTTTCTAAGGCCAAAAACAGCAAGTGATAAAAACTGCTCAAAACAGTGAAAATGAACAATGTTTTTGTTTTAAACAACATAATATGCAGTATTAAACATGTTTTAACATGTTGCAAGTGAATACTGAGTAAATTGAGAGAGTTTGCAGAACAGCCTATTTCTGCATTGCAGGAATCAGCTTATTTCAGCTTTCTAAGGCCAAAAACAGCAAGTGATAAAAACTGCTCAAATTAGTGAAAATGAACAATGTTTTTTTTTAACAACATAATATGCAGTATTAAGCATGTTTTAACAAGTTGCAAATGACTACTGAGTGAAATGAGAGAGTTTGCAGAACAGCCTATTTCTGCATTGCAGGAGTCAGCTTATTTCAGCTTTCTAAGGCCAAAAACATCAAGTGATAAAAACTGCTCAAATTAGTGAAATGAACAATGTTTTTGTTTTTAACAACATAATATGCAGTATTAAACATGTTTTAACAAGTTGCAAATGACTACTGAGTGAAATGAGAGAGTTTGCAGAACAGCCTATTTCTGCATTGCAGAAATCAGCTTATTTCAGCTTTCTAAGGCCAAAAACTGCAAGTGTTAAAAACTGCTTAAACAGTGAAAATGATCATTATTTTTGTTTTTAACTACATCATATGAAGTATTAAGCATGTTTTAACAAGTTCCAAGTGAATACTGAGTGAAATGAGAGAGTTTGCAGAACAGATAATTTCTGCATTGCAGGAATCAGCTTATTTCAGCTTTCTAAGGCCAAAAACAGCAAGTGATAAAAACTGCTCAAATTAGTGAAAATGAACAATGTTTTTGTTTTCAACAACATAATATGCAGTATTAAGCATGTTTTAACAAGTTGCAAATGACTACTGAGTGAAATGAGAGAGTTTGCAGAACAGCCTATTTCTGCATTGCAGGAATCAGCTTATTTCAGCTTTCTAAGGCCAAAAACAGCAAGAGATAAAAACTGATCAAATTAGTGAAAATGAACAATGTTTTTTTGCTTTTAACAACATAATATGCAGTGTTAAACATGTTTTAACAAGTTGCAAGTGAAAACTGAGTGAAATGAGAAATTTGCAAAACAGCCTATTTCTGCATTGCAGGAATCAGCTTATTTCAGCTTTCTAAGGCCAAAAACAGCAAGTGATAAAAACTGCTCAAAACAGTGAAAATGAACAATGCTTTTGTTTTTAACAATATAATATGCAGTATTAAACGTGTTTTTACAAGTTGCAAGTGAATACTGAGTGAAATGAGAAAGTTTGCAGAACAGCCTATTTCTGCATTGCAGGAATCAGCTTATTTCAGCTTTCTAAGGCCAAAAACAGCAAGTGATAAAAACTGCTCAAAACAGTGAAAATGATCATTCTTTTTGTGTTTAGCAACATAATATGCAGTATTAAACATGTTTTAACACGTTACAAGTGAATACTGAGTGAAATGAGAGAGTCTGCAGAACAGCCTATTTCTGCATTGCAGGAATCAGCTTATTTCAGCTTTCTAAGGCCAAAAACAGCAAGTGATAAAAACTGCTCAAAACAGTGAAAATGAACAATGTTTTTTGTTTTTAACAACATAGTATGCAGTATTAAACATGTTTTAACAAGTTGCAAGTGAATACTGAGTGAAATGAGAGAGTTTGCAAAACAGCCTATTTCTGCATTGCAGGAATCAGCTTATTTCAGCTTTCTAAGGCCAAAAACAGCAAGTGATAAAAACTGCTCAAAACAGTGAAAATGAACAATGTTTTTGTTTTTAACAACATAATATGCAGTATTAAACAGTGTTTTAACAAGTTGCAAGTGAATACTGAGTGAAATGAGAGAGTTTGCAAACAGCCTATTTCTGCATTGCAGGAATCAGCTTATTTCAGCTTTCTAAGGCCAAAAACAGCAAGTGATAAAAACTGCTCAAAACAGTGAAAATGAACAATGTTTTTGTTTTTAACAACATAATATGCAGTATTAAACATGTTTTAACAAGTTGCAAGTGAATACTGAGTGAAATGAGAGAGTTTGCAGAACAGCCTATTTCTGCATTGCATGAATCAGCTTATTTCAGCTTTCTAAGGCCAAAAACAGCAAGTGATAAAAACTGCTCAAAACAGTGAAAATGAACAATGTTTTTGTTTTAACAACATAATATGCAGTATTAAACATGTTTTAACAAGTTGCAAGTGAATACTGAGTGAAATGAGAGAGTTTGCAGAACAGCCTATTTCTGCATTGCAGGAATCAGCTTATTTCAGCTTTCTAAGGCCAAAAACAGCAAGTGATAAAAACTGCTCAAAACAGTGAAAATGACAATGTTTTTGTTTTAACAACATAATATGCAGTATTAAACATGTTTAACAAGTTGCAAGTGAATACTGAGTGAAATGAGAGAGTTTGCAGAACAGCCTATTTCTGCATTGCAGGAATCAGCTTATTTCAGCTTTCTAAGGCCAAAAACAGCAAGTGATAAAAACTGCTCAAAACAGTGAAAATGAACAATGTTTTTGTTTTTAACAACATAATATGCAGTATTAAACATGTTTTAACAAGTTGCAAGTGAATACTGAGTGAAATGAGAGAGTTTGCAGAACAGCCTATTTCTGCATTGCAGGAATCAGCTTATTTCAGCTTTCTAAGGCCAAAAACAGCAAGTGATAAAAACTGCTCAAAACTAGTGAAAATGAACAATGTTTTTGTTTTTAACAACATAATATGCAGTATTAAACATGTTTTAACAAGTTGCAAGTGAATACTGAGTGAAATGAGAGAGTTTGCAGAACAGCCTATTTCTGCATTGCAGGAATCAGCTTATTTCAGCTTTCTAAGGCCAAAAACAGCAAGTGATAAAAACTGCTCAAAACAGTGAAAATGATCATTCTTTTTGTTTTAACAACATAATATGCAGTATTAAACATGTTTTAACAAGTTGCAAGTGAATACTGAGTGAAATGAGAGAGTTTGCAGAACAGCCTATTTCTGCATTGCAGGAATCAGCTTATTTCAGCTTTCTAAGGCCAAAAACAGCAAGTGATAAAAACTGCTCAAAACAGTGAAAATGAACAATGTTTTTGTTTTTAACAACATAATATGCAGTATTAAACATGTTTTAACAAGTTGCAAGTGAATACTGAGTAAAATGAGAGAGTTTGCAGAACAGCCTATTTCTGCATTGCAGGAATCAGCTTATTTCAGCTTTCTAAGGCCAAAAACTGCAAGTGATAAAAACTGCTTAAACAGTGAAAATGATCATTATTTTTGTTTTTAACAACATCATATGAAGTATTAAGCATGTTTTAACAAGTTGCAAGTGAATACTGAGTGAAATGAGAGAGTTTGCAGAACAGAATATTTCTGCATTGCAGGAATCAGCTTATTTCAGCTTTCTAAGGCCAAAAACAGCAAGTGATAAAAACTGCTCAAAACAGTGAAAATGAACAATGTTTTTGTTTTAAACAACATAATATGCAGATTAAACATGTTTTAACAAGTTGCAAGTGAATACTGAGTGAAATGAGAGAGTTTGCAGAACAGCCAATTTCTGCATTGCATGAATCAGCTTATTTCAGCTTTCTAAGGCCAAAAACAGCAACTGATAAAAACTGCTCAAAACAGTGAAAAAGAACAATGTTGTTGTTTTAAACAACATAATATGCAGTATTAAACATGTTTACACAAGTTGCAAGTGAACACTGAGTGAAATGAGAGAATTTGCAGAACAGCCTATTTCTGCATTGCAGGAATCAGCTTATTTCAGCTTTCTAAGGCCAGAAACAGCAAGTGATAAAAACTGCTCAAAACAGTGAAAATGATCATTCTTTTTGTTTTTAACAACATAATATGCAGTATTAAACAAGTTTTAACAAGTTGCAAGTGAAAACTGAGTGAAATGAGAGAGTTTGCAGAACAGCCTATTTCTGCATTGCAGGAATCAGCTTATTTCAGCTTTCTAACGCCAAAAACAGCAAGTGATTAAAAATGCTCAAAACAGTGAAAATGATCATTCTTTTTGTTTTTAACAACATAATATGCAGTATTAAACATGTTTTAACAAGTTGCAAGTGAAAACTGAGTGAAATGAGAGAGTTTGCACAACAGCCTATTTCTGCATTGCAGGAATCGCTATGGTTACTAAAGTAACCCTTCGTTCCCCGAGGGGGGGAACGGAAATGCTATGTGGAAACTTCCACTATGGGGATTTCGTCAGAATCCAATCATCTGAAAGAGTATAAAAACGGGCCAATGAAATGCCAATGAGTTGGCAGCGTCAGCGTGCACAGCTGGCGTCAATGACAATCAGTCATGCTATAAAGACGCAGCCAGTGCCATGCTCGACATCCTTTTCTAGCTGAAGAGACTTTCACGCTCAACAGCTAAGGGACAATTGTTGTGGCGAAGGAACATAGCATTTCCGTTCCCCCCCTCGGGGAACGAAGGGTTACTTTAGTAACCGTAGCGTTCCCCTTCGGATGGGGAACTCCAATGCTATGTGGAAACTTCCACTATAGGGAAATCTATGGAAAACGCCACAACGAAAGAACCTTACTGCATCCCTGGCGAAGGGTGTGCCACGCAGTAGAGCGAGCGCACCTACAACGCCCCGAGACACAGTCTTCCAACGTGTCCCCTGGCCCTCACTTACCTGTTCAGAACAGTTATGTTTTTCGGGGAGTCGCAATAACCCAGTAAAATAGGTTTTGATACGACAGTACGTTGGGAAAGCGTTCAATCCCGATAGGGAGGACGCTGCGGAGCTCACCTGTTACCCAGAGGGGAGACCTGGTGACAACCTATGGACTAGCCCAGAGATGGGGAGTCCTTGCATAAGGATGGTTAGCGGGGAGGGAAGACACGAGCCTGCCCTAGAAGGGGGGACTATACCGTGGCTGAGTGAACGTATGGGATCGCCAGCGGGGATCACACATAGCAGGCACCTACACCCAGAACGCGGGCTGACCAGCGGGCATGCCGACAACGTAACGGGCCAACACCTGACTCCTCTGCTGAGTCAGGTGCTGGGGGCCTCGGAGGAACTCTGCAGGGTTCGCCAAAGAAATGGGGAACTAAACTGACAAAGCTGAAAAAGCGCACGTATCTCCGGGTTAGGGAGAGTGGCGCAGCAAGCGTGTTTCGACACCCCAACCGAATCGTTTCCTCAATCACCAAGGGTTGCCTAATACCCTTGAGGAAACCGGCTCCACTCGCAGATTGTAACCTTGCAAATGTATTGGGTGTCACCCAACCCGTAGCTCTACAAATGTCTGTCAGAGAGGCGCCGTGTGCTAACGCCCAGGAGGATGCGATGCTCCGTAGTGGAGTGCGCTCTCACCCCCGGGGGACACGGCTCACCCTGGCCCAAAGGCGAGGGAGATGGCATCCACTATCCCGTGGGCCAACCTCTGTTTAGATACGGCACTTCCCATCTGCCGACCACTGTAATGGACAAAGAGCTGGTCAGAGGATCTAAGGCTCTGAGTGTGGTCCACATATATTCCTCCGAACAGGACACAACAATGAAAGGGCTGGGTCTGCCTCCTCCGCGGGCAGCGCTTGCAGGCTCACTACCTGATTCTTAAACGGCGTGGTAGGAACCTTGGGCACATAGCCGGGCCGGGGTCTCAGGACAACGTGAGAGTAGGCCGGCCCGAATTCTAGGCACGAGTCACTGACCGAAAATGCCTCCAGGTACCTAACCCTCTTAACCGCCTTAGGGCGCCGACCGAGGACTGGGTCCCACGGGGCGCTTAATAGGGGCTTTCCGGACGGCTGTTCCCGGACGCTGCGCGCCGGCCCCTAGATGATTTTTCCCGGCCCCTATGACCGCGCAGGCCCCTAGGGGAGGGCCCCCCGACCCGCTCCGAGGCAACGCCTCCCCCCTAGCTCCCCCGGTGGCAGCGCGGAACGCCGTTGAACAAGTCATCTTTTTCGACCCATACTGTTGCAATCTGGGGTTCGCCACGGGGTGGCAGCGGACTGACAGAGACCCCCTACGTGGGAGTGCCGAATAGGTGAGGGCTGGGAGTCCAGGGAAAGCCTAAACCTCCCCCTTACAGCCTATATGTCAGAAGAGCGCTCGCCCACCCTGCCGGGACCCCTCCCACCTCCCACGAACAGCCTATCCGTCCCCCTGAACACCTAAGTGGCCGGGAACAGCCTATTTGTCCCCCTGAACACTTATGTGGCCACAAACAGCCTATCAGTCCCCCTGAACACCTAAATTGTGGGAACAACCCATACATCTCTCTGAACACCAATGTGGCCACGAACAGCCTATCAGTCCCCCTGAACACCTAAATTGTGGGAACAACCCATACATCTCTCTGAACACCAATGTGGCCACGAACAGCCTATCTGTCCCCCTGAACACTTATGTGGCCACAAACAGCCTATCAGTCCCCCTGAACACCTAAATTGTGGGAACAACCCATACATCTCTCTGAACACCAATGTGGCCACGAACAGCCTATCTGTCCCCCTGAACACTTATGTGGCCACGAACAGCCTATCAGTCCCCCTGAACACCTAAATTGTGGGAACAACCCATACATCTCTCTGAACACCAATGTGGCCACGAACAGCCTATCTGTCCCCCTGAACACTTATGTGGCCACAAACAGCCTATCAGTCCCCCTGAACACTTAGGTGTTCAGGGGAATAGATAGGCTGTTCGTGGCCACATAAGTTGCCAGGAATGACTTATCTGTCCCCATGAACACCTAAATGCCAAGTAACGATCTACAAGTCCCCCTGGATGCCAACGTGGCCACGATCAACCACTCAAGCCCTCGGAATGGCAAAGTTGCCAGGAACAATGCAGTCGTAGATTATTCAATAAAACAATATCTTATTAGGCTGTGTTTGGACATCCCACTAGGCTGTTTGTGGACATCCCACCTGTAGCTTGTTAGGCTCTCTGCGGACATCCCATCTGTAGCTTATTAGGCTGTCTGTGGACATCCCACTAGGTTGTCTGTGGACATCCCATCTGTAGCTAATTAAGCTGTCTGTCATCCCACTAGGCTGTGGACATCCCACTAGGCTGTCTGTGGACAGCCCATCTGTAGCTTTTTAGGCTGTCTGTGGACATCCCACTAGGTTGTCTGTGGACATCCCATCTGTAGCTTATTAGGCTGTCTGTGGACATCCCACTAGGCTGTCTGTGGACATCCCACCTGTAGCTTATTTGAACAGGCCGAGGTAGGCTGTCCGTGGACACCCCAGTAAAAGGTCATAATTCCCAGCAGGAACAATTTGGGGGTTCATTGGGGGAGCAGAGGGGTCAGGAGGCCCCACTCAGCAGTTTTTTCCATGTCAGAGCTCACCAAAAGACTTCTGTGACCTAAAAAAGCTCTGTCCACGAACAGCCTATCTGGGCTCACTCAAATAAGTTACACGTGGGATGTTTTACATGATCCACCCACCCAAGTGGTCAAACTTCAACAGATCCACAAAAAAAACCTTTGGAGGTGGATCCCCACATCACCCTGAGTTGCCCCCTGCTGTCAAAACCTTAAAATTCCACTGTCCAGCAACCACCTATTTTTATGAATGGAATAGATTGTAGGTGGGATGTCCAGATCTCTGCTTCTGGACACAGCAGAGAGCCCAAACCTGCATTCCTGTGCTAGTCTAGGCATGCCCTGTCCATGCTGTGAATTTGAAGAAGATTGGAGAAACTTGAAAATCTGACCAAAAAAATCTGTAAGGGGTACCCCTTTGAGTTTTTTTTGGTCAAATTTTCAAGTTTCTCCAAACTTCACCAAATTCACCCCCTGGACAGGATGTGTCCAGACTAGCACAGAAATGCAGGTTTGGGCTCTCTGCTGTGTCCAGAAGCTGAGATCTGGACATCCCACGTACAATCTATCCCATTGTATGAAATAGGCTGTTCGTGGACATCTCACTAGGTTGTCTGTGGACATCCCATCTGTAGCTTATTAAGCTGTCTACGGACATCCCATCTGTAGCTTATTAAGCTGTCTACGGACATCCCATCTGTAGCTTATTAAGCTGTCTACGGACATCCCACTAGGCTGTCTGTAGACATCCCATCTGTAGCTTATTAAGCTGTCTACGGACATCCCACTAGGTTGTCTGTGGACATCCCATCTGTAGCTTATTAAGCTGTCTACGGACATCCCACTAGGCTGTCTGTGGACATCCCACCTGTAGCTTATTAGGCTGTCTGTGGACATCCCACTAGGTTGTCTGTGGACATCCCATCTGTAGCTTATTAAGCTGTCTACGGACATCCCACTAGGCTGTCTGTGGACATCCCACCTGTAGCTTATTAGGCTGTCTGTGGACATCCCACTAGGTTGTCTGTGGACATCCCATCTGTAGCTTATTAAGCTGTCTACGGACATCCCACTAGGTTGTCTGTGGACATCCCATCTGTAGCTTATTAAGCTGTCTACGGACATCCCACTAGGCTGTCTTTGGACATCCCACCTGTAGCTTATTAGGCTGTCTGTGGACATCCCACTAGGCTGTCTGTGGACATCCCACCTGTAGCTTATTAAGCTGTCTACGGACATCCCACTAGGTTGTCTGTGGACATCCCATCTGTAGCTTATTAAGCTGTCTACGGACATCCCACTAGGCTGTCTGTGGACATCCCACCTGTAGCTTATTAGGCTGTCTGTGGACATCCCACTAGGCTGTCTGTGGACATCCCACCTGTAGCTTATTTGAACAGGCCGAGGTAGGCTGTCCGTGGACACCCCAGTAAAAGGTCATAATTCCCAGCAGGAACAATTTGGGGGTTCATTGGGGGAGCAGAGGGGTCAGGAGGCCCCACTCAGCAGTTTTTTCCATGTCAGAGCTCACCAAATAACTTCTGTGACCTAAAAAAGCTCTGTCCACGAACAGCCTATCTGGGCTCACTCAAATAAGTTACACGTGGGATGTTTTACATGATCCACGTCTGTGGACATCCCACCTGTAGCTTATTAGGCTGTCTGTGGACATCCCACTAGGTTGTCTGTGGACATCCCATCTGTAGCTTATTAAGCTGTCTACGGACATCCCACTAGGCTGTCTGTGGACATCCCACCTGTAGCTTATTAGGCTGTCTGTGGACATCCCACTAGGCTGTCTGTGGACATCCCACCTGTAGCTTATTTCAACAGGCCGAGGTAGGCTGTCCGTGGACACCCCAGTAAAAGGTCATAATTCCCAGCAGGAACAATTTGGGGGTTCATTGGGGGAGCAGAGGGGTCAGGAGGCCCCACTCAGCAGTTTTTTCCATGTCAGAGCTCACCAAATAACTTCTGTGACCTAAAAAAGCTCTGTCCACGAACAGCCTATCTGGGCTCACTCAAATAAGTTACACGTGGGATGTTTTACATGATCCACGTCTGTGGACATCCCACCTGTAGCTTATTAGGCTGTCTGTGGACATCCCACCTGTAGCTTATTAGGCTGTCTGTGGACATCCCACTAGGTTGTCTGTGGACATCCCATCTGTAGCTTATTAAGCTGTCTACGGACATCCCACTAGGTTGTCTGTGGACATCCCACCTGTAGCTTATTAGGCTGTCTGTGGACATCCCACTAGGCTGTCTGTGGACATCCCACCTGTAGCTTATTAGGCTGTCTGTGGACATCCCACTAGGTTGTCTGTGGACATCCCATCTGTAGCTTATTAAGCTGTCTACGGACATCCCACTAGGTTGTCTGTGGACATCCCATCTGTAGCTTATTAAGCTGTCTACGGACATCCCACTAGGCTGTCTGTGGACATCCCACCTGTAGCTTATTAGGCTGTCTGTGGACATCCCACTAGGTTGTCTGTGGACATCCCATCTGTAGCTTATTAAGCTGTCTACGGACATCCCACTAGGTTGTCTGTGGACATCCCATCTGTAGCTTATTAAGCCGTCTACGGACATCCCACTAGGCTGTCTGTGGACATCCCACCTGTAGCTTATTAGGCTGTCTGTGGACATCCCACTAGGCTGTCTGTGGACATCCCACCTGTAGCTTATTTGAACAGGCCGAGGTAGGCTGTCCGTGGACACCCCAGTAAAAGGTCATAATTCCCAGCAGGAACAATTTGGGGGTTCATTAGGGGGAGCAGAGGGGTCAGGAGGCCCCACTCAGCAGTTTTTTCCATGTCAGAGCTCACCAAAAGACTTCTGTGACCTAAAAAAGCTCTGTCCACGAACAGCCTATCTGGGCTCACTCAAATAAGTTACACGTGGGATGTTTTACATGATCCACGTCTGTGGACATCCCACCTGTAGCTTATTAGGCTGTCTGTGGACATCCCACTAGGTTGTCTGTGGACATCCCATCTGTAGCTTATTAAGCTGTCTACGGACATCCCACTAGGTTGTCTGTGGACATCCCATCTGAAGCTTATTAAGCTGTCTACGGACATCCCACTAGGCTGTCTGTGGACATCCCACCTGTAGCTTATTAGGCTGTCTGTGGACATCCCACTAGGCTGTCTGTGGACATCCCACCTGTAGCTTATTTCAACAGGCCGAGGTAGGCTGTCCGTGGACACCCCAGTAAAAGGTCATAATTCCCAGCAGGAACAATTTGGGGGTTCATTAGGGGGAGCAGAGGGGTCAGGAGGCCCCACTCAGCAGTTTTTTCCATGTCAGAGCTCACCAAAAGACTTCTGTGACCTAAAAAAGCTCTGTCCACGAACAGCCTATCTGGGCTCACTCAAATAAGTTACACGTGGGATGTTTTACATGATCCACCCACCCAAGTGGTCAAACTTCAACAGATCCACAAAAAAAACCTTTGGAGGTGGATCCCCACATCCCCCTGAGTTGCCCCCTGCTGTCAAAACCTTAAAATTCCACTGTCCAGCAACCACCTATTTTTATGAATGGAATAGATTGTACGTGGGATGTCCAGATCTCAGCTTCTACAAGGGCTAGCAAGCTGAAACCTGGCCTCCTGCTCTAATCTGGACATGCCCTGTCCAGGGTGTGAATTTGGAGAAGTTTGAAGAATGTTGAAAATCTGACCAAAAAAAACTCAAAGGGGTACGTACCCCTTTGAGTTTTTTTTGGTCAAATTTTCAAGTTTCTCCAAACTTCCCCAAATTCACCCCCTGGACAGGGCATGTCCAGACTAGCACAGAAACGCAGGTTTGGGCTTTCTACAGTGTCCAGAAGCTGAGATCTGGACATCCCACGTACAATCTATCCCATTGTATGAAATAGGCTGTTCGTGGACAGTGGAATTTCAAGGTTTCGAAACCTGTAGGTGGCCCAGGGGGACTTGCCCTTTCACCTCAATAGGTTTTTTTTGGCACTTTTTGAGGTTTTCCAGCTCACAGATGGATAAAAAAAAACATCCCACCTGTGACTTATTTGAACAGAGCGAGGTAGGCTGTCCGTGGACACCCCTGTAAAAGGTCACTATTCACAGCAGGAACAGTTTTGGGGTTCATTAGGGGAAGTAGAGGGGTCAGGAAGCCCCACCCAGCAGTTTTTTTTTCACATTAGAGCTCACCAAAAGGCTTCTGTGGCCTAAAAAAAGCACTGTCCACGAACAGCCTATTTGGGCCCTTTCAAATAAGTTACACGTGGGACCTTCTTGTTTAAACGGTCAAAGGGACCTTTATTTTGGCGCAAAACGGTGGGGGCTTCGACTACAGTTTCGTCAAGGCCCCCTGCACCACCTATTCAAATTTCGTACCCCTCGGTGCAGGGGAAGCACTTGAAAAAAAATCAGAAAGAAATATTCAGTGAAAATTATTCAATCCGCCCATCCCCCGCCCAGCCAATTAAGCATTTGCAAAGGACCTGCGGGCCCCAAACTTTGAGGATCTTTTAAGGGACCCCTGAGGGTCAGACCATATCAATTCGAAGCCGTTTCGGGCCACGGGGGCCATTCCGCAGGGCGTCCACGAACCACCTATAAAAATGAATGGGATAAGTTACACGTGTCATGGGCCCTGGATCGGCCCCCGAGGGTCCGAGGGGCTCCAAACTTGGTCTGCTGGCAGCCTAAGGGCCCCCAAACACCATACTAAGACCACAAGTGCCTCGCTCGAACGCAACTCTTAATTGGCAAGGCAGAGCAAATCTCTCACTCAGGCCTCTTTCACCTATGCACTCTAAGTCTGTCTCATGAATGACTTTGCATGTTTGAGGTGAACTTTGCATCCTCAAAGGTCAGGGGTTATTTTGGTAGTTAGGGGGGATCAGGGACCCCCTCCAACAGTGCCTGTCAAGTCAGAGCTCACCAAACGGCTTCTGTGGCCTAAAAAAGCACTGTCCGCGAACAGCCTATCTGGGCCCATTCAAATAAGTTACACGTGGCACTTGTTGTTTGAGCGGTCAAAGGGACCTTTATTTTGGCGCAAAACGGTGGGGGCTTCGACTACAGTTTTGTCAAGGCCCCCTGCACCACCTATTCAAATTTCGTACCCCTCGGTGCAGGGGAAGCACTTGAAAAAAAATCAGAAAGAAATATTCAGTGAAAATTATTCAATCTGCCCATCCCCCGCCCAGCCAATTAAGCATTTTCAAAAGACGTGCGGGCCCTAAACTTTGAGGATCTTTTAAGGGGCCCCTGAGGGTCAGACCATATCAATTCGGAGCCATTTCGGGCCACGGGGGCCATTCCGCGGGGCGTCCACTAACCACCTATTAAAATGAATGGGATAAGTTACACGTGTCAGCGGCCCCCCTTCGGCCACCGAGGGTCCGAGAGACCCCAGATTTGGCACAGAGTTGCGTCACAAGGCCCTCGGTCACCTACCGAAAGGGCTAGCTCGAGGGGCGCCCCCAAAAATTTTCTGAGCTCTTCATACATCCCTCTGTCTCTCATACAGCTCTATACGATGAGGCCTAAGAGGGTGTTTTTGTCGGCCAGGCCTAAAACGCTCAGAAAGCAGCTAGGGCCACGGAACTTAGGGACCTGGCTGGGGGGACGGTGGCGGTACTCTGTGCCGAATTTGGGGGTCCTGCGACCTTTTGACCCCCCTGTATGGCCTTGTCCCACCTGCAACTTATTCAATGGAATTTCATAGGTGGTTCGTGGTCATGGGGGGCTTTTTTAAGCAAATTAGCGCATGCGACCGCGGAACTCGGGGGCCCGACTCAGGGGCCCGTGACGTAACATATATGTCAGTTCGAGGCTGATCGGGCAACGTCGGCACTTCCATGTACACAGAAGCCATCTGCGGCCCGACACTCTGGGTCTTGTGTCGGGGGCCCCAACACGACCCCTGTGCCGATTTTCGGGGACCTCTGACCTTTCGACCCCTCGGGAGCCAACGTCCCACGTGCAACTTATTTCAATGTAAAGTCCATAGGTGGTTCGTGGTCATTGGGGGTTTTTTTGAGCAAATTTGCCAGTGCGACCGCGGAACTTGGGGGCCTGATTCAGGGGCCCGTGACGTAACATATATGTCAATATGGGGTCGATCGGGCACTTTCCACGAAACACCTACAAAATGAATGGAATAAGTTGCACGTGTCATGGGCCCCGGTTCGGCCCCCGGGGGCCCGAGGGGTTCCAAACTTGGCCTGCCTGCAGCGTAGGGGCCCCCGAACACCATACTGAAAGCACAAGTGCCTCGCTCAAACACAACTCTTAATTGGCTCCTCAGCCCAACTTTCACACAAAGGCCTCTTTAGCCTTTGGACTCCAAGACTGTCTTGAGGCACTTTGTGTGTTTGAGGGGAATTTTTTTGGCACCCTATAAACAATACATGAAACCTTCTGGGGCCCTGAAATTCAAGGTGCCGCGTCGGGGGCCCCTACACGACCACCACGCCAAATTTCGGGGCCCTCTGACCTTTTGACCTCTCGGGAGCCAACGTCCCACGTGCAACTTATTTCAATGTAAACTCCATAGGTGGTTCGCGGTCAAGGGGGGCTTTTTTGAGCAAATTAGACCGTGTGACCGCGGAACTTGGGGGCCTGATTCAGGGGCCCGTGACGTAACATATATGTCAGTTTGGGGTCGATCGGGCAACGTCAGCGCTCCCATGTACACGGAAGCCATCTGCGGCCTGACACTCTGGGTCTCGTGTCGGGGGCCCCAACACGACCCCCGTGCCGATTTTCGGGGCCCTCTGACCTTTCGACCCCTCGGGAGCCAACGTCCCACGTGCAACTTCTTTCAATGTAAAGTCCATAGGTGGTTCGCGGTCATTGGGGGTTTTTTTGAGCAAATTTGCCAGTGCGACCGCGGAACTTGGGGGCCTGATTCAGGGGCCCGTGACGTAACATATATGTCAATTTGGGGCCGATCGGGCACTTTCCACGAAACACCTACAAAATGAATGGAATAAGTTGCACGTGTCACGGGCCCCGGATCGGCCCTCGAGGGGCCGAGGGACTCCAAATTTGGCCTGCTGGCAGCCTAGGGGCCCCCGAACAACATACTGAGAGCACAAGTGCCTCGCTCGAACACAACTCTTAATTGGCTCCTCAGCCCAACTTTCACACAAAGGCCTCTTTAGCCTATAGACCCCAAGACTGTCTTGAGTCACTTTGTGTGTTTTTAGGGGATTTTTTTTTGGCACGCTATAAAACGTTCATGAGACCTTCTGGGGCCCTGAAATTCGAGGTGCCGTGTCGGGGGCCCCTGCGCGACCACCACATCGAATTTCGGGGCCCTCTGACCTTTTGACCTCTTGGGAGCCAACGTCCCACGTGCAACTTATTCAATGTAAAGTCCATAGGTGGTTCGCGGTCATGGGGGGCTTTTTTGAGCAAATTAGATCGTGTGACCGCGGAACTTGGGGGCCTGATTCAGGGGCCCTTGACGTAACATATATGTCAGTTCGAGGCCGATCGGGCAACGTCGGCACTTCCATGTACACGGAAGCCATCTGCGGCCCGACACTCTGGGTCTCGTGTCGGGGGCCCCAACACGACCCCTGTGCCGATTTTCGGGGCCCTCTGACCTTTCGACCCCTCGGGAGCCAACGTCCCACGTGCAACTTATTTCAATGTAAAGTCCATAGGTGGTTCGCGGTCATTGGGGGTATTTTTGAGCAAATTAGCCAGTGCGACCGCGGAAGTTGGGGGTCTGATTCAGGGGCCCGTGACGTAACATATATGTCAGTTTGGGGCCGATCGGGCACTGTCCACGAAACACCTACAAAATGAATGGAATAAGTTGCACGTGTCACGGGCCCTGGATGGGCCCCCGGGGTTCCGAGTGGTTCCAAACTTGGCCTGCTGGCAGCCTAGGGGCCCCCACACACCATACTAAGAGCACAAGTGCCTTGCTCAAACGCAACTCTTAATTGGCAAGGCAGAGCAAATCTCTCACACATGCCTCTTTCACCTATGCACTGCAAGTCTGTCTCATGAATGACTTTGCATGTTTGAGGTGAACTTTGCATCCTCAAAGGTCAGGGGTTATTTTGGTAGTTAGGGGGGATCAGGGACCCCCTCCAACAGTGCCTGTCAAGTCAGAGCTCACCAAACGGCTTCTGTGGCCTAAAAAAGCCCTGTCCGCGGACAGCCTAAAAATAAGTTGCCCGTGGGACCTTTTTGTTTGAGTGGTCAAAGGGACCTTTGTTTTGGCGCAAAACGTTGGGGGCTTCGACTACAGTTTCGTCAAGGCCCCCTGCACCACCTATTCAAATTTCATACGCCTCGGTGCAGGGAAAGCACTTGAAAAAAAATCTGAAAAAATATTCAGAAAAAATTATCTAATCCGCCCATCCCCCGCCCAGCCAATTAAGCACTTGCAAAGGTCTTGCGGGCCCCAAACTTTGCGGATCTTTTGAGGGGCCCCTGAGGGTCAGACCATATTAATTCGGAGTCGTTTCGGACCACGGGGGCCAATTCGGGGGGCGTCCACGAAACACCTACCAAATGAATGGAATAAGTTACACGTGTCAGCGGCCGCCGTTCGGCCAACGGGGACCCGAGGGGCCCCAAATTTCGCACAAAGTTGCGTCACAAAGCCCTCTGGCGCATACCAAGAGGGCTAGCTCGAGGGACACCCTGAAAATTTTTATGGATTTTTCGTATGTCCCTCTGTCTCACATAGAGCTCTATGGGATGAGGCCTAAAAGGGTGGTTTTGTTGGCCAGGCCTAAAATGTTCAGAAAGCAGCTAGGGCCACGGAACTTGGGGACCTGGCTGGGGGGCTGGCGGCGGTACTCTGTGCCAAATTTGGGGGTCCTGCGACCTTTTGACCTCTCGGAAGCCATCGTCCCACGTGCAACTTATTCAATGTAAACTCCGTAGGTGGTTCGCGGTCATGGGGGGCTTTTTTGAGCAAATTGGCCCGTGCGACCGTGGAACTTTGGTGGCGGCCCTGGGGCCCCGTGAACCAACATATATGTCAGTTTGGGGCCAATTGGGCGCCGTCCACAAAACACCTATGAAAATGAATGGGATAAGCTGCACGTGGGACGTCCAGCCGTTTGGCCCCTAAGGGACCGTTCGGCCCCAGACTTGAAGTTTCGGTACTCTCTATGGGTCGAGAAGACTACTGCGGCCTTTCTATGGCATCTTGGAAACCATTTCTTTCCAGTGACCAAAAACGAGTGCTCGTTAGCACAGAGGGCACCTGGCGGGCATGTCCAGGCGGGTCCCGGGCACGACGGTCACTTTGTGCATGATGATGAAAAATAGGTGTTTAGGGTCGTTAAAGGCACTCTACGGAGAATGAGAGAGAAGAGGGTAAAAAAACAGACAGTCGGGGGATCGGCGGACATTTTGGGGGTCAAAGGTCAGTTTTTGCACATTAGGCAGTCAGGGGTATCAATAGGCACTTTTTGGACAATAGGCAGTCAGGGGGACCAATAGGCACTCTGCGGGCAGTGAGGAAGAGGAAGGTGACGAATAGGCAGTCAGGGGGATAAATAGGCACTCTGCGAACAATAGGCAGTCAGGGGGATCAATAGGCACTCTGCGGGCAGTGAGGAGGAGGAGGGTGAAGAATAGGCAGTCAGGGGGATCAATAGGCTCTCAGCGGACAGTGAGGAAGAGGAGGGTGGTGAATAGGTGGTCAGGGGGATCAATAGGCAGTCTGCGGGCGATGAAGAGGGTGAGGGGGTGTCGATAGGAACTCAGGGGGACATTTAGGCACTTTGTGGACAAAAAGGTGGTCAGGTGGACGACTAGGCATTTGGGGGGACGGGGGGGGCTTCGGGAGTGACCCACGAAGAGCTTGGGCACCCCCGAAGGCGTCCGTTCGGAGCCTAGGGCCGATTTGGCCGCCTTACCTTCGTTTTAGTAAAAGTGACAAGTAGTCATTCACTTAAGTGGTTCGTGGCGTCCAAATAATGAGTACGATCCCTCGAACCAACTATGCGTCATCTGGCAACTTATTTCCATTCAAAAATTTCCACGAACAGCCTAATTTCCCTTGACCGATGCCAACACGACCAGCAGAGCTGTCTTCAAGGACAGAAATCTCAAGGATACTGAGTCGAGTGGTTCGAAGGGATCCCCACGTAGGCTCGTAGCACTACCGCGAGATCTCGAGGGTATGAGAGGGGGGCGGGGTGGAAACATCCGCCTAGCACCTCTGAGGAGCTGGATGATGAGGTTATGCCTCCCCACGGTGCCGCCATCCACGCACCATGATGAGCGGAGATGGTGGCCACGTAAACCCTCAGTGTGGAGCGCGACAGCCTTCGCTCCACCTGTCCTGAAGGAAAGAAAGCACAACACTGATCTGGCAAGTCGGGGGTCTTCTCGGCGAGAAGCGCACCACTCAGTGAATAGACTCCACTCCAGGGCGTAGGCATGCCTCGTAGAGGGTGCACTAGCCTGAGTGATGGTATTAACCACCGCCACCGGTAGGTTACCTAAGTCTTCCTCGTCGCGTCTTATGGACCCCCTGTGGAGGTTCCACAGAACTAAGCGAGGGTGCCAGATGGTGCCCTGTCCCTGAGAGAGTAGGTCCTCTCTCAAAGGGACTCGCCAGGGGGGGGCGTCGCGAGGAGGGAGAGTTCTGATATCCAGGTCCGGTTGGGCCAGGGGCGCAACTAGCAAGACCTGCCCCTCGTCCTCCCTGACCTTGCACAGAAACTGCGCGAGTAGGCTCACTGGGGGGAGTGCATACTTACGCATGACTCGGGGTGGAGTCGCCATTCTCCCGGGGAAGGAGCTGCCGTGAGAGCCTGTTGGCCGCACTGTTGAGCCCATCCGGGGTGTGAATAGCAAGCAGCGACTTCAGCCTCGTATGACTCCAGAGGAGCAGACGGCGAGCGAGCTGAGACATGCAGCGGGAGCGTATACCCCCCATCCGGATGGAATACGCTACCGCGGCCATGCTGTCCGTCCTGACCAGCACGTGTTGCCCCCTCAGCACCGGTAAAAAGCGGCGCAGAGCGAGAAACACTGCCAACAGCTCTAGGCAGTTGATATGCCAATGCAGCTGGGTTCCCCTCCACAGGTCCGCAGCAGCATGCCCGCTACACACGGCCCCCCCACCCCATACTGGAGGCATCTGCCGAAACGACAGCCTGCCTGGACGCCTGACCTAGGGGCACACTGGCCTGTAGGAAGGAGGGGTCCTTTCCAGGGGGTGCGGGTGCGGTGACACAGCGCAGTGACAGTCACTCGGTGTGGGCCCGCGTGCCATGCGCGTCTGGGGACCCGATCGTGAAGCCAATGCTGTAGTGGTCTCATATGGAGCAATCCGAGCGGCGTGGCCGCGGCTACGGATGCCATATGCCCCAGGAGCCTCTGAAATAATTTCAGGGGGACCACTTTTTTTCCTGTCGAACTCTCTCAGACAGTTCAGCATTGCCTCCATAGTGATCGAGTCCAGCTCCAACCCGAGAAAGGAGATGCTCTGCACGGGGGCGAGCTTGCTCTTTTCTCGGTTGACCTGAAACCCCAACGGGCGGAGGTGCCGGAGCACCTTGTCTCTGTGCATAATCAATTGCTCCCGAGAGTGGGCTAAAAATCAGCCAGTCATCGAAATAATTGAGCGTGCGGATGCCGGCGAGCCGAAGGGGCACGAGGGCACCCCCCCGCGAGCTTGGTGAAAACTCGCGGAGACAGAGAGAGCCCGAAGGGGAGGACCTTGTATTGCCACGCTCGACCTTCAAACGCAAACCGCAGAAACTGCCGGTGGCGTGGAAGTGTGGAGATATGAAAATACGCGTCCTTCAGATCTATTGCTGCAAACCAATCCTGAGGACGAACGCATCGCGTGATGCGCATCTGCGTAAGCATTCCGAAGCGCAGCCTGTGAAGGCAGCGGTTCAAAATGTGCAGATATAGGATTAGCCATAGCCCACCGCTTTTTTTTTTTTTTTTTTTTGGGCACGATGAAGTGCGGGCTGTAAAACCCGCGCTCCATCTCGGCTGGAGGGCCGGCTCGATTGCATCCTTCGCCAGGAGGACAGCAATCTCCTCTCGCAAGACAGGGGCGGACGCAGGACTGACCCTGGTCGCCCGTGAACCTGGGAGGCCGTTTAGCGAACTGAATCGCATAGCCGAGTCTGGTCGTATGGATGAGCCATTGCGATGGGCTGGCCCGCGCTAACCAGGCAGGCAGAGCCCCCGCAAATGGTCCCACCCGCACGATCGCTGACGTGCCAGCGGCGGGGCAGCGTGGAGTGAGTGGGCTCATCCGGGGAGCGCTGGGGTCCCACAGGAGAGCAGGAGAGGAGATGTTCTCGTCTCGCACTCAAACTCCAGGAGAGGGGCTGGGAGTGGAGAGAAAGGAGACCGTTCTCTCGTGCTCCATGAGCCATTGGCGAAATGCACCGATCCTGCGAGCTGGAAGGCATAGCGTCCCAGACTGGCAGTGTTCGGGCTGTCACATCCGGAGGAGGGGAAAAGTGCTCTTTCACTGAGGATTTTGATGGCGTTTTTTTTTTTTTTTTTTTTTTTACGCCTTTAAATAACGTGCCCCGCCCTCCAGCGGGGAAAGAGCAAATTCCCTCCTCCCCAGATGGCCCGCCTCAGGGACGCTTCGCGGTCCGTTTTACCGAACTTAGCGGCGCCCTGGGCGGGGGACGCTGGTTGCCGGCGCGATGCTCGGCGCAGTCGCGTGGCCGGAGGCGCAGGCGGGGGCGGCGAAGCAAAGCTGCGGGCGGGCGTCCTCGGCGAAAAAGCAGTGGATGTGGATGGCTCGGCGGGGGGGAGCGGTCATACAATCCCGCCGATAGAGACCTCGCCCATCGCCTCCGACTGCTCTATCACCGGCGTGAATTCCTGGGCGAATTCACCGCCAGTGTCGCCGAACAGGCCAGCCTGGGATATGGGTGAGTTAAGAAAGCGAACTTTGTCAACGTCACGCACATCACCAGGTTTAGCCTGAGGTGGCATTCCTGGATCACGGATGTGATCATCGTCCTTCCCAGGGCACACACAGCCGACTTTTTTTTTTTTTTTTTTTTGTAAGAGCATAGTCGGTTGCGGTGCGGAGCGCATGCTCAGTCCTGGGTCAGAACCATCCTCGCGCAGTTGGGCCAGCGCCTGCGCTTGGTAGCGCTGGTAGGTGGCCATAGCGTGCATGGTGAGGGGGAAGGCGCACGCAGCACACTGCGTGAGCCTACTGTGCCCATCCAGGAAGAAGGGGATGGGGAGGCTTAGAAGGTCTCGCCTTCATCCTCCACATCACACCCCTCTAATCGGTCCGGCCGCGGAGCTGGGGGATAAACCATCTCCAGAGCCACGGCCGAAGCAGCCTGGGGAAGCACAGCCGCAAAGTCTGCTTCTGGATTCGACGCCGCGCTCAAAGTCCCGGAGGGAGCGAGCGGGTTCGAATCCTCGTCAGACCTTGACAGCCCAACCTCCAAGGATGGTGAGGATGGAAGCGCACGCAGATCGGGCAGAAAAAAGTGCCCTCAGGACAGCGTGAGTTTACTGTGCACTTCCGGGAAGAAGGGGACGGGAGGCTTTGAAGGTCTTGCCTCCTTATATCCTCCACATACACCCATCTAGTCGGTCCGGCCGCGGGGCTGGGGGATAAACCATCACCAGACCCACGGCCGAAGCAGCCCGAGAAAGCACGGCCATCACGTCTGCTTTTTAGATGCTAACGCCGCGCTCTCCACCCCGGAGGGAGGGAGCGAGCGGGCTCGCATCCTCATCAGACAATGACAGCCCATCCTCCGATGCAGCGATGGACATCTGACCCCCGGTGTCATCAGGTGAGAGAGCGACCATCCAAGGACGGAGCGCTTCTCTTCACCTGAAGCTTGGATGGAGCGCGTGGAGGAGCGAGAGGTCCACGGCCCGGGGGCGGCGGATTTACTCTCACTGAAACCCTCAGATCTGCCCGAGTGCCAACCGCAGTGCGGGGGACAACTGGGGTGGGTGGCTCTTTTGCAAGAGCGAGCCGCGATCTTAACTGCGCAACAGACATGACATCAGTGATGGCATGCACTGCCCGCGAGCACCGCATTAACATGCTGGACCCCCAGACATGAAACGCTGTGCTCGTGCCCATCATCCGGGGATAGGAAACCACCGCATCCAGAAACGCACGGTCGGAGTGACGTCTTGAAAAAGACGCGCTGCACGACCGTGTTGCTCTTTTAGGAAAGCTTTTTTCCTATATACAAACCGCTCTTGGAGGACCGGACCCAAAGGACGCCAGGCAAGGGAGAAATACCCAGCTCGACCATCTGCCACTGCGTATACGCGCTCTGGACCGGGAGAAGCTGCTTCTCGATCTCTCTCTGTAGACACAGGTTGGAGATACCCTCAAAGACTCTCTCAGAAGCTTCGTGAAAGGCTCTGAAAGCGAAAGGATGTCGAGCATGGCACTGGCTGCGTCTTTATAGCATGACTGATTGTCATTGACGCCAGCTGTGCACGCTGACGCTGCCAACTCATTGGCATTTCATTGGCCCGTTTTTATACTCTTTCAGATGATTGGATTCTGACGAAATCCCCATAGTGGAAGTTTCCACATAGTGGAAGTTTCCACATAGCATTGGAGTTCCCCATCCGAAGGGGAACAGCCTATTTCTGCATTGCAAGAATCAGCTTATTTCAGCTTTCTAAGGCCAAAAACAGCAAGTGTTAAAAACTGCTTAAACAGTGAAAATGAGCATTCTTTTTGTTTTTAACAACATAATATGCAGTATTAAACATGTTTTTACAAGTTGCAAGTGAAAACTGAGTGAAATGAGAGAGTTTGCAGAACAGCCTATTTTTGCATTGCAGGATTCAGCTTATTTCAGCTTTTTAAGGCAAAAAACAGCAAGTAATAAAAACTGCTCAAATTTGTGAAAATGAATAATGTTTTGTTTTTAACAACAAAATATGCAGTATTAAGCATGTTTTAACAAGT
>NC_079453.1:17154189-17213851 GCF_903798145.1 Danio aesculapii
TGCAAGTGAACACTGAGTGAAATGAGTGAGTTTGCAGAACAGCTTATTCTGCATTGCAAGAATAGATTATTACAGCTTTCTAAGGCCAAAAACAGGCAAGTGATTTTAAAAAACTGCCTTCAAACGTGAAAAGAACAATGTTTTTGTTTTAACAAATTCCATATGCAGTATTACAATGTTTTGTTTTGTAAACAGTTGCAAGTGAATGAAACTGAGTGAAATGAGAGAGTTTGCAGAAACAGCCTATTTCTGCATTGCAGGAGAATAGCTTATTACAGCTTTCTAAGGCCAAAAACAGCAAGTAATAAAAACTGCTCAAAACAGTGAAAATGAACAATGTTTTTGTTTTTAACAACATAATATGCAGTATTAAACATGTTTTAACAAGTTGCAAGTCAATACTGAGTGAAATGAGAGAGTTTGCAGAACAGCCTATTTCAGCATTGCAGGAATCAGCTTATTTCAGCTTTCTAATGCCAAAAACAGCAGGTGATAAAAACTGCTCAAATCAGTGAAAATGAACAATGTTTTTGTTTTTAACTACATAATATGCTGTATTAAACATGTTTTAACAAGTTGCAAGTGAATACTGAGTGAAATGAGAGAGTTTGCATAACAGCCTATTTCTGCATTGCAGGAATCAGCTTATTTCAGCTTTCTAAGGCCAAAAACAGCAAGTGATAAAAACTGCTCAAAACAGTGAAAATGAACAATGTTTTTGTTTTTAACAACATAATATGCAGTATTAAACATGTTTTAACAAGTTGCCAGTGAATACTGAGTGAAATGAGAGAGTTTGCAGAACAGCCTATTTCTGCCTTGCAGGAATCAGCTTATTTCAGCTTTCTAAGGCCAAAAACAGCAAGTGTTAAAAACTGCTCAAAACAGTGAAAATTATCATTCTTTTTGTTTTTAGCAACCTAATATGCAGTATTAAACATGTTTTAACAAGTTGCAAGTGAATACTGAGTGAAATGAGAGAGTTTGCAGAACAGCCTATTTTGCATTGCAGTAATCAGCTTATTAGCTTTCTAAGGCAAAAAACAGCAGGTGATAAAAACTGTTCAAAACAGTGAAAATTAACAATGTTTTTGTTTTTAACAACATAATATGCAGTATTAAACATGTTTTAACAAGTTGCAAGTGAATACTAAGTGAAATGAGAGAGTTTGCAGAACAGCCTATTTCTGCCTTGCAGGAATCAGCTTATTTCAGCTTTCTAAGGCTAAAAACAGCAAGTGTTAAAAACTGCTCAAAACAGTGAAAATGAACAATCCTTTTGTTTTTAACAACATAATATGCAGTGTTAAACATGTTTTAGGAAGTTGCAAGTGAACACTGAGTGAAATGAGAGAGTTTGCAGAACAGCCTATTTCAGCGTTGCAGGAATCAGCTTATTTCAGCTTTTAAGGCCAAAAACAGCAGGAGATAAAAACTGCTCAAAACAGTGAAAATGATCATTCTTTTTGTGTTTAACAACATAATATGCAGTAGTAAACATGTTTTAACAAGATGAAAGTGAATACTGAGTGATATGAGAGAGTTTTCAGAACAGCCTATTTCTGCATTGCAGGAATCAGCTTATTTCAGCTTTCTAAGGCCAAAAACAGCAAGTGAGAAAAACTGCTCAAATTAGATAAAATGAACAATGTTTTTGTTTTTAACAACATAATATGCAGTATTAAACATGTTTTAACAAGTTGCAAGTGAATACTGAGTGAAATGAGAGAGTTTGCAGAACAGCCTATTTCTGCATTGCAGGAAACAGCTCGTTTCAGCTTTCTAATTCCAAAAACAGCAAGTGATAAAAACTGCTCAAAACAGTGAAAATGAACAATGTTTTTGTTTTTAACAACATAATATGCAGTATTAAACATGTTTTAACAAGTTGCAAGTGAATACTGAGTGAAATGAGAGAGTTTGCAGAACAGCCTATTTCTGCCTTGTAGGAATCAGCTTATTTCAGCTTTCTAAGGCCAAAAACAGCAAGTGATAAAAACTGCTCAAAACAGTGAAAATGAACAGTGTTTTTGTTTTTAACAACATAATATGCAGAATTAAACATGTTTTAACAAGCTGCAAGTGAATACTGAGTGAAATGAGAGAGTTTGCAGAACAGCCTATTTCTGCATCGCAGGAATCAGCTTATTTCAGCTTTCTAATGCCTAAAACAGCAGGTGATAAAAACTGCTCAAAACAGTGAAAATGAACAATGTTTTTTGTTTTTAACAACATAATATGCAGTATTAAACATGTTTTAACAAGTTGCAAGTGAATACTGAGTGAAATGAGAGAGTTTGCAGAACAGCCTATTTCAGCATTGCAGGAATCAGCTTATTTCAGCTTTCTAATGCCAAAAACAGCAGGTGATAAAAACTGCTCAAATCAGTGAAAATGAACAATGTTTTTGTTTTTAACTACATAATATGCAGTATTAAACATGTTTTAACAAGTTGCAAGTGAATACTGAGTGAAATGAGAGAGTTTGCATAACAGCCTATTTCTGCATTGCAGGAATCAGCTTTTTTCAGCTTTCTAAGGCCAAAAACAGCAAGTGATAAAAACTACTCAAATTAGAGAAAATGAACAATGTTTTTGTTTTTAACAACATAATATGCAGTATTAAACATGTTTTAACAAGTTGCAAGTGAATACTGAGTGCAATGAGAGAGTTTGCAGAACAGCCTATTTTTGCAATGCAGTAATCAGCTTATTAGCTTTCTAAGGCAAAAAACAGCAAGTGATAAAAACTGCTCAAAACAGTGAAAATGAACAATGTTTTTGTTTTTAACAACATAATATGCAGAATTAAACATGTTTTAACAAGTTGCAAGTGAATACTGAGTGAAATGAGAGAGTTTGCAGAACAGCTTATTTCAGCGTTGCAGAAATCAGCTTATTTCAGCTTTCTAATGCCAAAAACAGCAAGTGATAAAAACTTCTCAAAACAGTGAAAATGAACAATGTTTTTGTTTTTAACAATTATATATGCAGTATTAAACATGTTTTAACAAGTTGCAAGTGAATACTGAGTGAAATGAGAGAGTTTGCATAACAGCCTATTTCTGCATTGCAGGAAACAGCTCATTTCAGCTTTCTAAGGCCAAAAACAGCAAGTGATAAAAACTGCTCAAATTAGTGAAAATGAACAAGGTTTTTGTTTTTAACAACATAATATGCAGTATTAAACATGTTTTAACACGTTGCAAGAGAATACTAAGTGAAATGAGAGAGTTTGCAGAACTGCCTATTTCTGCCTTGCAGGAATCAGCTTATTTCAGCTTTCTAAGGCCAAAAACAGCAAGTGATAAAAACTGCTCAAAACAGTGAAAATGAACAATGTTTTTGTTTTTAACAACATAATATGCAGTATTAAACATGTTTCAACAAGTTGCAAGTGAATACTGAGTGAAATGAGAGAGTTTGCAGAACAGCTTATTTCAGCGTTGCAGGAATCAGCTTATTTCAGCTTTCTAATGCCAAAAACAGCAGGTGATAAATACTGCTCAAAACAGTGAAAATGAACAATGTTTTTGTTTTTAACAACATAATATGCAGTATTAAACATGTTTTAACAAGTTGCAAGTGAATACTGAGTGAAATGAGAGAGTTTGCAGAACAGCTTATTTCAGCGCTGCAGGAATCAGCTTATTTCAGCTTTCTAATGCCAAAAACAGCAGGTGATAAAAACTGCTCAAAACAGTGAAAATTAACAATGTTTTTGTTTTTAACAACATAATATGCAGTATTAAACATGTTTTAACAAGTTGCAAGTGAATACTGAGTGATATGAGAGAGTTTTCAGAACAGCCTATTTCTGCATTGCAGGAATCAGCTTATTTCAGCTTTCTAAGGCCAAAAACAGCAAGTGATAAAAACTGCTCAAATTAGAGAAAATGAACAATGTTTTTGTTTTTAACAACATAATATGCAGTATTAAACTTGTTGTAACAAGTTGCAAGTGAATACTGAGTGAAATGAGAGAGTTTGCAGAACAGCCTATTTCTGCATTGCAGGAAACAGCTCGTTTCAGCTTTCTAATTCCAAAAACAGCAAGGATAAAAACTGCTCAAAACAGTGAAAATGAACAATGTTTTGTTTTTAACAACATAATATGCAGTATTAAACATGTTTTAACAAGTTGCAAGTGAATACTGAGTGAAATGAGAGAGTTTGCAGAACAGCCTATTTCAGCATTGCAGGAATCAGCTTATTTCAGCTTTCTAATGCCAAAAACAGCAAGTGATAAAAACTGCTCAAAACAGTGAAAATGAACAATGTTTTTGTTTTTAACAACATAATATGCAGTATTAAACTTGTTGTAACAAGTTGCAAGTGAATACTGAGTGAAATGAGAGAGTTTGCAGAACAGCCTATTTCTGCATTGCAGGAATCAGCTTATTTCAGCTTTCTAAGGCCAAAAACAGCAAGTGATAAAAACTGCTCAAAACAGTGAAAATGAACAATGTTTTGTTTTTAACAACATAATATGCAGTATTAAACATGTTTTAACAAGTTGCAAGTGAATACTGAGTGAAATGAGAGAGTTTGCAGAACAGCCTATTTCAGCATTGCAGGAATCAGCTTATTTCAGCTTTCTAAGGCCAAAAACAGCAAGTGATAAAAACTGCTCAAATCAGTGAAAATGAACAATGTTTTTGTTTTTAACTACATAATATGCAGTATTAAACATGTTTTAACAAGTTGCAAGTGAATACTGAGTGAAATGAGAGAGTTTGCATAACAGCCTATTTCTGCATTGCAGGAATCAGCTTATTTCAGCTTTCTAAGGCCAAAAACAGCAAGTGATAAAAACTGCTCAAAACAGTGAAAATGAACAATGTTTTTGTTTTTAACAACATAATATGCAGTATTAAACATGTTTTAACAAGTTGCAAGTGAATACTGAGTGCAATGAGAGAGTTTGCAGAACAGCCTATTTCTGCATTGCAGTAATCAGCTTATTAGCTTTCTAAGGCAAAAAACAGCAAGTGATAAAAACTGCTCAAAACAGTGAAAATGAACAATGTTTTTGTTTTTAACAACATAATATGCAGAATTAAACATGTTTTAACAAGTTGCAAGTGAATACTGAGTGAAATGAGAGAGTTTGCAGAACAGCTTATTTCAGCGTTGCAGGAATCAGCTTATTTCAGCTTACTAAGGCCAAAAACAGCAAGTGATAAAAGCTGCTCAAAACAGTGAAAATGAACAATGTTTTTGTTTTTAACAACATAATATGCAGTATTAAACATGTTTTAACAAGTTGCAAGTGAATACTAAGTGAAATGAGAGAGTTTGCAGAACAGCCTATTTCTGCCTTGCAGGAATCAGCTTATTTCAGCTTTCTAAGGCCAAAAACAGCAAGTGATAAAAACTGCTCAAAACAGTGAAAATGAACAATGTTTTTGTTTTTAACAACATAATATGCAGTATTAAACATGTTTTAACAAGTTGCAAGTGAATACTGAGTGAAATGAGAGAGTTTGCAGAACAGCCTATTTCAGCGTTGCAGGAATCAGCTTATTTCAGCTTTCTAAGGCCAAAAACAGCAGGTGATAAAAACTGCTCAAAACAGTGAAAATTAACAATGTTTTTGTTTTTAACAACATAATATGCAGTATTAAACATGTTTTAACAAGTTGCAAGTGAATACTGAGTGAAATGAGAGAGTTTGCAGAACAGCCTATTTCTGCATTGCAGGAATCAGCTTATTTCAGCTTTCTAAGGCCAAAAACAGCAAGTGATAAAAACTGCTCAAAACTAGTAGAAAATGAACAATGTTTTTGTTTTTAACAACATAATATGCAGTATTAAACATGTTTTAACAAGTTGCAAGTGAACACTGAGTGAAATGAGAGAGTTTGCAGAACAGCCTATTTCAGCGTTGCAGAAATAAGCTTATTTCAGCGTTGCAGAAATAAGCTTATTTCAGCTTTTTAAGGCCAAAAACAGCAGGAGATAAAAACTGCTCAAAACAGTGAAAATGATCATTCTTTTTATGTTTAACAACATGATATGCAGTAGTAAACATGTTTTAACAAGATGAAAGTGAATACTGAGTGATATGAGAGAGTTTGCAGAACAGAGAGAGTAATATGGGGCGGCTTGTGTCAAGAAATTTGATTGATGACTGCCACGCCCCTTTTAGGCGGGACTTCCGGTTTAAGCCCCGCCCCTTTTTAATATACATTTAATAATTCCGGTAATTAGATTCTTATCAGTTTAATTAAAATAATAATTCCGGTAAATAGATTCTTATCAGTTTAATTAAATGAATAATTCCGGTAATTAAATTATAATTCCGGTAATTAAATTATAATTCCGGTAATTAAACAATAATTCCGGTAATTATATTCTTATCAGTTTAATTAAATTATTATTAATTCCTGTAATTAAATCTTAATTGTAATATTAATTATAAAAATAGATATTATAATATTATTAATTAGATTGTAATCAAATGAAATAAAATATATCAACCGTTATTAAAACCATATTTTAATTATTGTACTACATTATATTATATTTTAAATATTGTACTACATTATATTATATTTTAATTATTGTACTACATTATATTATATTTTAATTATTGTAATACATTATATTTTAATTATTGCAATAAAGTATTATAATTATATACTATTATACACTATTATATTATACTAATATATTTTATTATATTTAATATAATTAATAAACTATTAGTATCTCCCACCTGGTCTTGCCTGCGCTCTGGTATGACCATACTGGCTCGATGTGTGTGTGTGTGTGTGTCTCTGGTATGGGTGTTGGGCTGGGTCTTGGTAATTTGAAGACGTTTGAAGTCTGCTTGTGAAAGATAGAAGGCATATCTGATGACTGTTACATCATATTTTCTATATGGTGTTAGGAGATAAGGAAAAATTGTTGGTCGTTAGACCACAACCAGTCAGATGCTTCAGAACGATAGAATGATGAGTCAATCTTTGTCCTAATGTTAAATAATGATAGGAAATTGCTGACACGACATACAACTGCCAGAACGTGGGGTGTGTCATCTGTAGATGGTATCGCTCTATGTGTATATAAATATATATAGACCTAGTAACACAGTGACTGTTATGTCAAAGCCATGTCGGCCTTCGAAGTAAGCGCCTTTAATAAACGCAAACGTTCGGCTACAGGTCTATTGTTCAGTGTGGTTCTGTCCGGCTGTTTAGGCATCTGTGAGTGTGTGTGTGTGTGTGTGTGTGTGTGTGTGTGTGTGTGTGTGTGTGTGTGTGTGTGTGTGTGTGTCTCTGTTTGCGTGTGAGAGAGGTTGATTGATCAACATAGGCGAATATTTATTACCATGAATATCATGGATGTTTAACTTTATTTTAAGGTTATAATAAACAATAAACGATCAGCTATGTTGAATGACCCATTTCTAATGTAATATATCTCATACAATTTTTTAATCTATGATACAGCCTGATGATTATTCCCGGTTAAATGTTCAATCACAAATAATTTAAAATCCTACACATACATATTATTTTGACACAATATAAATATATTGGTTCATACTGTTTAAATTTTGAATTCACGACATTGTATTTAATGAATCTGCCTTTATTATTGCTCATTAATAGGTTTTCACATTATTTCACATATATTTTAAGACAGGCAAAGGATCACCAGTAACGTTATTTTAATGATTGTCCCGAACACATTATGTTTACAATAATAATATGGTATACGACAGAAAATCTGTATTGACCGCCTTATTTTAGTCTATTTAATTTTATTTGATATTAACATTAACCACCAATATACGTTTCTGTGAATTTGGCTGTCTGTTATGCGAATCAACAAACACCCGCACGACACCTCGGTCAGATTTCCGCATCGCAGCTTGAAGCGCCAGCAGGTCTCGGTGATAAGGTAAAAGGTGTTTGTCCGCCGTAATAAACAACGGTATTTTCCAGAGAGATCTGTGAAAACAAACAGCGGGTTGTTCCGCAATATCCTTTTGAAGTTGAAAAGTGACCTGCGCTCCTGACATCTCTGAGCACAAACATAGACCTCTAGCACCATCTAGTGGATACTCGATAAATATGTATTTATCTATTTTTATATATTTATTTGGTTTAACCCTATTAAATGATATTGAAATGAATGATATTTAGCATGGTCTGAATAACAAACGTTTATATTACGTCAGTGTACATTCAATAGTCTAAAACACCGTATTAGTTACAATAATCATATTAGATCTTTTATCCAAACACAACTGATATTTTAATTAAAATTACAAGACATTTATAACATCATTAAAACAGTAATATTACAATTAAAACTGTTTCCGGATATTTATTTATATATTTTCCGGTTACAATAATAGATATTATCAATGTTTTTATATTTCATGCATATATAGTTAAATGTTTCGTTAAAGATATGTATATATCCAGCTTATTTCATTACGATATACATGGTTTTAACGATACTCATTAATAAATCAAATAATTTATAATCTACCTGGTCATATAAAGGTTGTCTATATTTCTACTATTTTCTATATATATATATATATATATGTGTGTGTGTTTCTTAAAGTAAGACTTTCATGCCATTTTTATTGCCCCTTATCGTTCTCTGGCACCTGGTTCAACCCCCATCTTTTCTTACTTAAATACTACGGTCATTACGAGGGTCACCCCACAAAATCTATTCATCTGGACAACACGCGGTCGAAGTAACTCGTCTCCTTGATCAACTCCTCTACAATACTCTTTTTAGGAGTTATGGCTTGTCGTAAGTAAAATACTATTATCATGTAATTCAATATTTTTGTAATACTTCGTCGACCAAACTGCATCCTGCAATATTTTAAATCTATCAGCTTTTATGTTACAGAATTAAATTCTACAGAGACTGCTGCTTTTGATGCCATCAACCAATACTGTGAGTAAATATTATTATATATGGATATTTTACATGTTTTATAATCGTTTGTTTTTAATTCATACATTTCTGCTTTATCACGTAGTGCATCCTCGGCCCACTGCTGATAACCTGAGTCAAGAAGGTAAATATTTTATTTAAATGAATTAATCATGGTCCATTGTTACAGTGTGTGGATTCGAACCTGTATTGAAAATGCACGTGGTTCGGAGACGAGCGCTTTACATACAGGCCACAGCATTCGGATGTATATTCAGAGCTCTTTAATGTCTGTAGAAGGGCTCTGCCGTACGGGCCCTGAATCTGTTATTAATAAACTATTTTCACTTTTCTGATTTAGATCTAATTGAGGTTATTGATTTAACCGTAGAGGATGAACAAGAAGCGCCCGAGGTGGTTCAAGCGCCGTCGGTGAGCTCCACGCGGCCGGAAAAAAGAAGCATTGAATACACCCCTGTTTTAAACAAGAGACGGATAATTTATACACGCGTACAGGAACAGCAAACTGAATACGACGGCGACGATGAAGACGAAGGGGATTTAGGTAATGTATCATCTTGTTTTATACGGTTTAAAGTTATGTCGTTTATTACTGGTGATTTGTGTGTGCGTCTACGCGGCCGTCCCAAGCGTACACAGCCGTACACGTATGTTTCGTGCACGAACGCTCTGAATGCTTAATTTATTAGCTTAATTTTTATTTGCTAATATGTACTGATATCTGTTTCTTCTGTAGTTCCGCGGTCGCCAGCTACCAGCTCGCTTGGACCTAATGAAACTATTTTTGAGATTCATCAACGTGAGTGTTATTTTATCAATGTAAAATTACATTAAACAGTTTTACTTAAAAGTAATATAATGTATTGTTTATATTTTACTTACTACTAGTTTCTAAACAATATATTAATAACATTACTTTTTTAATGCTGTTTCAGAGATGACCTCAGAACTCTGGAGTGATAACGGTGGATCCGCCGATGGCTACGACTCAACGCTGGGTGGCGATAGCAGTCCTGCATATACCCCTCAACAACCATTAGAAGAAGAAGAAGAAGAACACGTGTTGGAAGAGGACCCGGATGTAAACAAAGAAAACACAGCCGGTGTTTTTAACCAGCACTCTGCTGGTTATGATCTAATTCAACAGTATCTGGACCGAAATGAGGTAAAAATTAATCAGATATCCGAATATGTTGTAAATCAGTTGCAATCTATAGATGAACTGCAGAGGGCCACCATTGAGAAACTGACTGAAGTCCAGAATATACTGTGCAAGGGTGAACGCGATTGCCACATCTTGAGTTTTATGGTTTGTTCAATTAAAAATTCGCTGGTACATAAATGATTCCTGAATAAGAATGGTTGGTTTTATCTCCCCATTGTTAGATTTTTAGATGTTAGATAAATGAGAACATTATGTTTGGTGATTTAGTTAAAGATTTTTGATCAATCCTATTAAGTTTTTATTTCTTCTTGTCAATTCACTTGCGTGTTTACCGATAGAGTTTTACATATTAAACTTGTATTCAATTATGTTTAATTTGTTTTTGATTTTACATTTTAAAAAGATGTATTCAATTTTGTATATTTCTATCTGAGTTTTTACATTGAAAAATGTATTTGGTTTGTTTAATACTGTTTCACCTATACATTTAAAAAAATTATGTGATTTTGCTTAATTCTGTTTGTGTTTTACATTTTAAAACTGTCTTCAATATTATTTTATGCTGCTTGAGTCATACATTTTTAAAAATTTATTCAATATTGTTTAATTCTGTCCATTCATACTTTGTATTTCTGTCCATTCATACTTTGTATTTCTGTCCATTCATACTTTGTATTTCTGTACAATTATCATGTTATTCCATTACTGTTATTGTCGCTAATGTATTTCTAATAAAATAGATCTAGTTTGTTTCTATTTTCATATGAAAAAATAAAACAATAAATAAATAATAAAACAAGATTATTATAGAAATAACTAAAATAAAATAAATCTAAAAATAAAGTAAAGAATAAAAATAAGTGTATTCATTAAAAATAAAAGTTAGAAATAAATTATTAATAAAACTAGAATAAACTTAACTATAAATAATCAATAAAATAAATACTTTCAAAATAAATAACTAAATTAAAAAAATAAATCTAAAAATAAAGTAAAGAATAAAAATAAGTGTATTCATTAAAAATAAAAGTTAGAAATAAATTATTAATAAAACTAAAATAAACTTAACTATAAATAATCAATAAAAGAAATAATTTCAAAATAAAAAATAAATAAAATAAATCTAAAAATAAAGTAAAGAATAAAAATAAGTGTATTCATTAAAAATAAAAGTTAGAAATAAATTATTAATAAAACCAAAACAAATTTAACTATAAATGATCAATAAAAGAAATAATTTCAAAATAAAAAATAAATAAAATAAATCTAAAAATAAAGGATAAAAAGTATTCGTTAAAAATAAAAGTTAGAAATAAAATATTAATAAAACGAAAACAAATTTAACCACAAATAATACTTTCAAAATAAAACTAAAAAATAAACTGAAAGGTTAAATAAATAGTAAAGTAAAATATTCAATAAAAGAATTCATTAAATTATAAAAAAAAAAAAGTAAAATAATCATTAAAAATTCAAAAATAGGAATCAAGTAAATAAAATAACTGTAATGGGTAACGTAAATACCACGGATGATACACACAAAAACCAGCCAGATCAATCATTATCAGTTACAACACAAAGACCTATCGAGACGCCTACAACTATATTCTTAGACGATTTCCAGTTGAATTCTAGAGACGATGCGTTTAACATCAATCCTATTTTACAAAGTCCAAATATAGATGTCATGGATCAGGAAAATGAATTAAATTTGACAGAATACGACCGATTGATATTATCTAGCGAACAGGGCGGTGGTGCACTAACTCAGGATGCTAGCAGTAGGCCGTCAGATATCCCGATTGACTATGATCAACCAACGACTAGTAGTGTGATAGATAAAACAACGCATCCGTCAGTTGACGATGATCTGCAACCATCAACATCCGATATTGTTGATCCTTTAGGTCAACGACATATCGACATTGATACATTGTTGCGAGAGGGTGGTGACGTAAACGAATATCATGTTTTACCAAGACCTCGTTTCAACAGCGTGTCGTTGCGTAGGTCTTTGAATATGAGAGAAATAAGATCTCAGGATTTAGCGACGTACCACATACGTTTACACGAAACCATGGATGACATAGTGTCATTCGCTAGACATATTGGTGGTGATGGTAGTGTTATCAATTTATGCCTTAGATCCCCGGCTCTGAAATCCGATGTAAATGCTGTTTTAACACAGAGTAATAATTATGACGTCAATCTTTTTACAGACCAAATTGTAAATATTCTACAGAGCGATGACCAGTTAGCCGCTAACGATGCTGTTGAGATTGAAGCAGATGTTGTAATGAACAGACTAGGAGGTGGTCGACCTCGTCGTAAACTTACTGATTTGGCATTTGATCAGGTAATCAAAAGAAAAAAGACGAGTTTATTCATACCTACAAACATATCAAACAAACTATGCTTCTCTATATGTCTAGCACATTTTCTTGATCCTCAATTACCAGAGTGTGAATTAGAAAACCGTGCATCGATCATACACAATAAAGCTGGTCTTACTATCCAAGACGAGGTAGGCCTTCACGACATAGCTAGATTTGAACGACTGTTTGATATAAAAATAGTAGTTTTTTATAGGACTAATGCGGGTGTGTTACAAACCTACGTAAATAACAGAGAGCCACACCTTAAAACGGTGTTCCTTTATTTACAAGATGATCATTACTACATGATTCTTAATTTGGAGTATTTTATAGGCGCTAGCTATGTATGTGAATTCTGCTATAAAGGGTTTGCGCACCTTAGACACCATCAATGCGATTACGTCTGCAACGTCTGTTTCGACAGCGAATGTTACAAATATCCTAAAAAAACCATCCATTGCCCCGATTGTTTGCGTTATTGCAAATCGTCTTTCTGCTACGATGCTCATAAGAAACCTGTGCTTGAAAGAGAAAAAGTACCTTGTGACGTTATAAAATACTGCAAGGATTGTGGTAGACGTTACGAAAAGTATAAGTCTCAGCACAAATGCGCCCCGATCCGATGCGATGCATGTCATGAAGAACTTACCGACGCTGGGATACATAATTGTTTCATTAACCCTGAAATAATTAAAATCCCTCAGAATAAATATATTTTTTACGATTTTGAGACCCGTTATGAAAACGGGAGACACGTGGCTAATTTTGTCTGCGCGATGACATTTCACGGTGCACGATTTGTAGCCGCAGGAACTGACTGTGTGGAAAAAATGATCACACATTTCAGAAAACCCAAATACAAAGGCTACTGTTTCATAGCTCATAATGCGTCCAGATTTGATTCGTTTCTAATTCTTGAATATTTCTGCAAGGCAGGACTTCAAATGGACATCATCATGCAAGGAAGCAAATTAATATTCATGTTCGATGATACGTTTAAACATCGTTACATCGATAGCATATCCTTCATACAGATGGCTCTGTCTAAGATGCCCTCTGCATTAAATCTCACCACGACAGAAAAAGGTTACTTTCCGCATCATTTCAATAGAGAAGAAAACGAGAACTATGTCGGTCCAATCCCAGACAAAAAGTTCTATGGTTATGACAACCTATCTGAAAAAGATCAGGCAAAGTTCGATGCATGGTATACCACTGCTTCACAATCAGTCTTTAACTTTAGGGAGCAGTTGTACCACTATGGTGAAAATGACGTTATCTTACTACGCGAGGCGTGTATGAAATATCGAGAATCCTTCATAGAGTGTACTCAAATTGATCCGTTCAGTTACACGACTCTTGCAAGTTGTTGTATGGGTGTCTTCAAAACTCATTATCTCAGATACGACACGGTGGCTCTAACCCATAATAATGCGTACATTCACCAAAATAAGACATTCTCAAGCGTATCGATCGAATGGCTGGAATATGTAAAAAAGTCTAGAAACGTTGACGTCCACCATGCTCTGAATCATGGTGAAATGCAAATCGGTAAATTTTTCTTAGACGGGTACTATGAACAGGCCGGATCCAGGTATGCTCTCGAATTTAACGGTTGTTTTCACCACGGTCATCATTGCCAGTATGAACCCCACAGACTGAACCCGCTCTCGGCTATCCCATATGGCGTTCTCAGAACTCGGTCTGACGAAAAGGTTGAAAATCTACAAAGTGTTTATGGTATGAAAGTAGAGGTTATCTGGGAGTGTGAATGGACTAAGATGAAACAGACAGACGCTTCAGTGATGGAATTTATGAACACTTATTCGGCTCCCGAGAGACTGAAACCAAGAGATGCTCTTTTTGGTGGTCGCACGAATGCTTACAAGTTGTATCACAAAGTGGCCGATGGGGAGAAAATTAGCTATCTTGATTTTACATCTCTATACCCGTACTGCCAATCAAAAAAGAGCTACCCTATAGGACACCCGGAAATAATTTTCAATGATTTTCAACCGATTGAAAATTATTACGGTCTTATCAAAGCCACTGTGTATCCGCCACGTAAATTACTACATCCGGTCCTCCCTTACAGATGCGGCGGTAAACTCATGTTCCCCTTATGCAGAACCTGCGCACATACTGAAAACCAGACATCAAGCTGTGGTCACACGGATGATGAGAGGGCTCTTTCTGGGTGTTGGGTCAGTATTGAACTTTTAAAAGCGATAGAGAAAGGTTATGTTGTAGCCAAAGTCGATGAAGTTTGGAATTTTCCTGAGAGGACGGACATGTTGTTTAGCGAATACATTAAAACGTTTTTACGTTTGAAACAGCAAGCGTCTGGTTACCCTTCAAACGTCGTCACCGATGCTGAAAAAGAGTCTTATATCCGCGAGTACTATGAGAAAGAGGGGATTCAACTTGACCCCACAATGATTTGTCATAACCCCGCCCAGCGGTCCATAAACAAGCTGTTGTTAAATTCGTTGTGGGGGAGGTTCTCCATGCGCGAGAACCTGCCGTGCACAAGGCTTGTGTATGACCCTGAAGATTTCACCAGGATCGTTTTTGGTACAACCGATAATTTGAAATATTTCACATTCGTCTCGGATGATGTAGCGCTCGTCCAGTATCAACTACCTCAAGACACTCCTAGTACTACTCGCGACATTAATGTGTTCATAGGGGCGTTCACAACAACGTTTGCCAGGTTGGAATTGTACAATCTGATGGACAAACTCGGCGATCGTGTGTTATACTCTGACACAGATTATTACATGTTATTATTATTATTACGACTCTTACACGTTATTTTTGTATCTAAGGACGGCGATCATTGGTGATCATTTGGGGGAGCTGACGGATGAAATAGGTGACGGTGATTATATTACTGAGTTTTGTTCCAGCGGTCCCAAAATATACGGGTACCGTACCGCCGCCGGTAAGGTTTGCATGAAAGCTAAGGGTATAACTCTGAATGCTAAAAATTCCCAAGCAATAAGATTAGACACATTGATTGGTCTGGTTGAAGGGTATGTGACATCCGGTGATGACACCCAATACATTTTAGCTCAAGCTGACAACATTGTCAGGAATAAAAAACACCTCACGCTGCACAACAAATCAGTCGTTAAAAAGTTCAAGGTGGTGTATAACAAACGTAGACTTTTACCGGATTACACGACTCTGCCTTATGGCTTTTAATTCAACGTACAGAGGAATGCGTGAAGCGGTTGATTTTGATTTCAGGCTTCAACATCCGTTTTCATGTGTTATAAGCGGACCATCCAATTCTGGAAAGTCCTTTTTTGTAAAAATGCTTTTGGAAAATGCTGTTAATACGGTTTCTAAAAAAATTGATAATGTTCTTTTTTTGTATGACTGTTGGCAGCCTTTGTATGATGAATTGCTGAAATTGTATGACATTAAATTTATTGAAGGTATACCTCAGAGTCTGAATGATGATTATTTACTACCATGTGATAAAACAAACTTGTTAATTATCGACGATATGATGAAAGAAGCTAGTGGAAATTCAGAGATTGAAAAAGTCTTCACACAATATGTCCACCATCGTAATCTCTCTGCAATTCTTATCGTACAAAATTTGTTTGTTCAAGGCAAATCCAGCAGAACCATCAGTTTAAACACAAATTATTTAATTTTGTTTAAAAATCCACGTGATGCAAATCAAGTAGCGGTGTTGGGTCGCCAGATGTATCCTGGTAACACAAAATATTTTATGGAATCCTACCAAGATGCCGTCAAGAGTCCTTTCGGGTATCTCATGATAGACTATAAAGCCAAAACTCCGGAGCAATTTCGTCTCAGAACAGGATTGTTTTCAGATCGCCAGGTGGTCTATCTCCAGAAAAAAAGAAGAGCGTAATAACGAACCATGTCCGCGAGGTTATGTAAGCATCTACCTGTATTAAAAATGTTACATAAATCTAGTCCAAAACAAAGACGACTTATTCTACAGTCAGCGTCTGACGATCTCATTTTAGCGTTGTGTGAACTCGCTCTCAACATCTTATACGGAGTTATCCCAATCAACAGACAGCAATACAGAAAGTTGAAAAAGAAGAGGCAGGAGATAAAATTCGTTGCTAATAAAAAAATCAACATAGCGGCTAAGAAAAAAGTCTTTAATCAGACCGGTGGGTTTCTTTTACCGCTCCTAAGCGTCGCTGTGCCATTTATTTCAAGTTTGATCGCATCTAGACGAGAGTAAAGGATGGAGTATGCTGAGAAAATGTATCTCATACCGCAGAATCAGCTAGATAAAATGCAAACAACAAGCACTCGCGAGAACATTCAACAGGTCGTAGAAAACGATCTTGATACGGCTATAAGAAATATTTTACTCAGGACCGATTTGGATCAACGTGAAAAAGTTAAACATTACTCAAACATCTTAACCAGATATTTAACAATTGTTAAGCTAGGCGATCGTGAGAGTGGTGTTTTAACACTATCGCTACCACCATCAGAACATGATCATAAAGTTAACTCTGTCGAGATGCATGCTGAAGACAAGTTGAAAGATGATGTGACGTCTGAAGTTCTAAAGAACGTACCGACGAGACGTGTAAAAAATAGCAGATATATATTAGACAAAATGTCTAAGGCTAAAGATCTCAGCTCCTGGTCCGAGTCTGGTGAGTTTGTGTTTAAGGGAAAAACCATACCTGGTTCACACATGCTCGATTTAATAAACAACGTTACAGCACCGCAGCAAGTACGAGATGACAGAAGACCTAAAGGTTGGACAGAGTTTCTTCAAGCATGCGCTGAATTAAACATTCCTTTTTCGACTGTACCAAACCAACAAGTTAGAAGTAAGATTATTACTTTAAAAAACAATCCTATTGACGACGCTCAGCAGACTCCTAAAAAGGGTCATAAAAAAAGAAAACCGCATCTGAGGACACAATTGGCGGATCAGGACATGTTTAATTCACAGACTCCCGATAGCGGTCGATGGTTGGATTATTAATGTCAACATGTTTCGTGATCTTTAAATATTTTTATGTTTGTGTATCACATTCTTGAAAATAAATTCAACAAAACAGATGATGGTTGTGTTTTTTTTTTATTTGTCATTAAAAACATTCATGCATCATGGAAGAGTTACAAGTCTGAACACAATGGGTACACAAATACATGTTATCACTGCAAACATTAGAATTTATTTTTTTTACAAAAAGCTCAACCATTTTGTCATTTTTAACATAATTTTCACTATACATATTCATCACATGGTTATAGTCACGACCCCTAGACAGATGATACAAGAAAAAAAACACAATGATGACCACATACATTTGACATAAAATCCTGCACACGTTTTGTAGAATATCTTGTCACTGTAGTATTTGTCATTAAAAACTTATTGATGGTCATTGGAAATCCATCATTGTCCGGTTTGTTGCCGAAACTGTCAAAAAAACATCCGATACCATCTCGCGATAAATAAACAGCAAGCCAGTGTTCACCCGGCATGTCGGAAGGGTGTGTGTTAATAATAACCATAGTTGGTAAGTTTGTTAACGGTCTTTCAGGTAGTTGATCAGATGGTAGAGTTCCGAGAAAATGTGTGTTACATGTAATTTTATCCATGATAGCGTTTAGCTCTATGGTGTTCATAACCGATTAATAGTAATCAACCAGAATCTGCCTTCGATTAGACACCTCAATGATGCTGTCAAACACTGAGTAGATGATAAGGTTGATGGTATGTGGCAATGCTTGTCTGAAACGGACTTCGAGTCTGATATTTCCCGACTTGATAAGCGATACGTGTTGACCACAGTCTTCGTCCGGTGTAAGGTTGAATGCATACAGGGAATATCCCCTGGCAAATTCAGATCTGTTGATAGACAGAGCGTGGTTTTTAAGATGCCTGCCGGTAGCTGTTACGAGTTGATAAAATTCTCGCACCACAGAGCCGTCTGTAAAATTTGGCTGTAGAGGTTTAGCAGGAATTTGTTGCCCGTCGACGTAGATGGCCAAGAACTCCAAATCGTAATGTTTGAACGAGAAGGGGTTTTTATCATAAGAACCGGTAAAGGCGTCGTTATCGGTCATCCCCAAGACGATTGATTTTGGTAGAGTACCCAAAAATAGATTTTCCTGATTTGAAACTCGGGCTCCTTGTGGTATGGAGAAATTTTTCAGGCAGACCCTGTCAATCGGATACTTTGCATTGGTGGACAGTAAGGCCTGAGCATGGGCCAGCCGCACGTTCGGTGCGACTGTCACTTTCTTGACAAATAGGGATGCAGACACAATCTTTAATTTATAGGCTACGTCATCACTCCTCATCAGACAGAACTCGTCTTTACCTCTGATCATGCGTATTTTTATATCGACGCCATTGAGCATTAATTTTTCTTGAAAGAAAATATCGCTGTGAATAGGTGCCATCAGATCGACAATCTTGCTCTTGGTTGTGTATGATGCCCTTTTCGTTAACCCCTGGTTATTGCCAGCTGGATCTTTGTCGTCCATATGACCGGCCGTGTCTTTGATAAAAAGACCTGCAGAGAATGACGATTCCAGCGTGTCTTTGCTGTAGTTGATGAGACTCTCGATGATACATCTGTACGGGTGGGTGCTCGAACTTTGGGAGATTAATCGGTCTCCGAGACTTACGTCGACTTGTGAGAAAATTGTGGCAGCAGGGTAATTGATTAAACCAACTTTTACAGGATCTGCTATTTCACCACCGTTAGGCTTTGTGATTTTAAGTCTTAGATGCATCAATGTGTTATTTAGATCGATGTATTCCTCCCCGGACCCTGCTATAAAAAACTCCAAAGGCGACGAATCCGAGATGGCCGACAGAGGAGGTACCTCCACATACATATTCTTCTCTATAGACGTCTGTGTTAAAGGTACTGTAAATAAGTCAAGCTCCGACTTAATACACTCTTCGGACATGCGGTGCAGTAGCGCCATGTTAGAAAATGGTGTTTATGTTTCTCTTAGCGGCTTTGTTACGTCTCACAGTCTTCCTACGCTTCCTGCGTGTAAGTGTCGCTTTCTTGACTGTGCGCTTTTTCTTTATAGGACGACCACGCCTCCTGACTCCTGGTGGTTTAGATAATCTCTTACGGGCCATAACCATGAGTCCTGAACCGTCTTGTTGTCTATCGTCACGAGCTCTTGACAGCACGTTTGAAATAACGTCCGATGCTATGTTTTTCGCAGCCGTTTTCAATAGAGGTTTAGCGATGTTGAACCCTGTTTTTAACAACGGGACCGCCATCCTAAACAGACCTCTGAATAGTCCACCCAGGCCTGACCCGTACATGACGGCACCGCCTGCATATCCAGGGAGCCCGCCTCCGGCTTGATTTTGGTAGTAGTTGACATAATCGTTGATTTCACCACGGTGTGTATTGTAATAAGACATTTTAAAGTCCCGAATGTCTCGCCGGTCTAAAGTGTAGTTTCACAATAACTTTACCGTAAGCAAATCTGACCTTGCGGTTTTGATCGTCCTTTATTTCTATGTTTATGTCTGTGATGATCGATTTGTTGACCGATGCGTAATGCGGTTTGTCGTATCTGACACTAACGATATCGTTGTTTTCACCGGTTATATGTACTGAAGGATAAGCATTTTATTAAGCTTTGTTAGTAAGTACGTAATAAATATAGACATGAAGGCTTTTGCTGCAAAGAGTTAACTGCTATATTATGAGCGCAAAGTATAGAGAAATGTTACCGGATGCTAGCGCATCCTGTTTTTGGGTGGGGGTGATGGAGAGTCACAAGATGTATGAGCTGTGTGTACGTGCTCTCAAACATCTAAAAAAGGGTGAACTGTTAAGAGAAGATACACAGATACCAGGAAGAGGAATATCTGGTTGCTGAATGGCCAACTTCTTAAGAAAAGACCATATAAGGCTAATAAGAGTTTAGGGTAAGAGTGTGTGTGAGGAACAGTATAAAAGCGGAAGGACAGCAGAGGGGCTTGGACATTAGTACATCTCTCCTGCGCAGGAATTGTACTCTCTAACTTCTTGCATTCAAAATAAAACTTGTTAATTTTCAATTCAGATCTCCGTCAATTTTTGAACATGCAATGGACCATTTGAGTCCAACAATTGGTGACCCGACGACGTGATTGACTGGAGACTCAAACAGATGGACGTTTATTTCTGATGCCAAATCCAGAGGCGCCTCTCTAAAAGAAAGGTAAGCAGAAACCTTTTTCTAAAAATTCTGCTATTGAACATTCTAAATAAGTGGTTTTTGGCATCGGTAAATACGTTGTTCATTTCTTTGATACATTTGATGCATGCAGGAGGTTACAGACTACAGATAAAAATAAAAATAAAAATAAAAAATAAAATAAAAGAGAAGAATGAATTGTGATAAGTTGTGATAGAGAAAGTTAGGGTGAATCGTTAGGATTTACGGAGAAGTCCTGTTCCCTAAATAGGCAATTAGGGTGAATCGTTAGGATTTACGGAGAAGTCCTGTTCCCTAAATAGGCAATTAGGGTGAATCGTTAGGATTTACGGAGAAGTCCTGTTCCCTAAATAGGCAATTAGGGTGAATCGTTAGGATTTACGGAGAAGTCCTGTTCCCTAAATAGGCACTTAGGGTGAATCTTTAGATTTACGGAGAAGTCCTGTTCCCTAAATAGGCAAATAAATTGGAAATTGCCTGTCTTGACGAAGTCATTCATATTTCCAATTATCAGGGTGAATACATAAGTATTTAAAGGAGAAGTCCTTTTCCCTGAGGAGGCAAAACCCTTGAAAATCCCTCTTATTCTGACGAGAATTTGATATTTTCAAGTAAATTTCTCAAGGATAGCAGGTTTAGTGAATTGAGAAATAGTGAGAGTGTAGGGATACAGATAAAATAAATAAAATAATAAAAGGGATCGAAGAATAAATAAATAAATAAATAAAATTAATAAAAAAAAAATTAAAAAAATAAAATAATAATAAAAATAAAAATGGAACGAGAATTTGATAGAGAATGTGAGGAATATGGTTGTCCTCCATTAAGACAACAATGGGACCAAATGACAGATATTTTAATGGCACAAACTGACCCTAAAGATAGGAAAAAATTGACAAAAGAACTAGGTGAATGTGAACGTGAAATGATTGAACATTATGGTACTGATTGTATGGACAAAAAGGGGTCTCTGTTTCAGAAAGTGGGAATAAAAGAGAAAAGAGCACAGGAAGCTGTTTTAAGACACAGAAAAGAGGAAGTAGGGCTGTTGCACAAGCGAGCCCATGCAAAGAAAGGAAAACAGTTAGATAAAATTTTTAGAAGATGGTCTAGAGTCACACTTGCAGCAACTGCGTTGAAACCAAAGAAAAGGGAAGTGAACAGTAAGAATGCTGAAACCAAACTGAGTAAAAAACAGGAAGCTGAGGCTGAGGCAAAGACTGATTCTATGCCGACGCCCACTTCTCAAACCGTGCAGAAGTTGTACCCAGATCTCCCGCCCCCATATAACCCGCCACAGTCAGATATGAAAGAGAAACAGATGCCAGTGTTTAGTGTAAAGGGGGGTACTTTAAACTTAGACGAGATACAGGAAGGAGCAATAGGGGGAGAGCAGTCTGAGGGTGAGGACAGAGAACAACAGAGTAGGATGAAAAATGAACAAAAGGAGGACAGGCATTATGAAGTAATGAGCCAATGTTCTGCTATCCAAATGGAGGTAAAAGATCTGTTAGAACAACTTATTGCTGAAGAACAAAAAACCAGGAAACGAGGTAATAGACATGATGAGAGCAGCCACATTCACTCAGTGATAAGTCCAGTTGTGGAAATCGATGAAAGTGATAATGATAGCCAGGCCAGTTCAGATGGAAGAACAAAACCTAGAAAGAAAATAGATGAATATAAGTCAGGACTACAAGTCAGAATAGATGGAAAACTAACCTTGAAGGAGGATGAGGAAAGAAAGGACGAATATGAGGATAGTAGTGAAGGGGACATGGAAGAAGATAAGTGGCCAGTTACCTCCACACCTCAAACACAGTGGCCTAGACGAAGCAAAAGGTTGATAGATAAGGCCACTAAACCAACACTTGCTACTATGGGAAGGGTGTGCAACATGCCTCTACTGGCAGGACCAACTGGTAGAAACTATCAGCCATGGTCACTAACAGACCTTGAGACCCTAGTAAAAAAACTACCGGCCATAACAGAGGGTGGTGGTAGATGGGTGAATAAGTTATTTGCCCTGTCTCATGGCCAGGTTCTGTCAGTGGGAGACCTAAGACAAATAATGAGTAGAGTACTGTCAGGCCACCAGATTGTAGACATAGAATGCATGGCCGGCACCACAAGTTTGGGAAACAGTGCCCCATTGGTGAAAGGAGGGGGTCAGTCACCTTTGTGTCAGGCTATAAGGGACAAGTTTCCCACCCCCGATACCATGTTTGAGAATTTGAAATTTAAACACAAGGAGGGGGAAAATGGTGCAGCCTATATAAATAGATGTTGCCAAGAATGGGAAGAGGCATGTGATGAGAACCCAATGTCTAACCCTGTGACAAATAGAATTTTCAGGGCTGCTGTACTACAGGGAGCTCCAGCTGGTGTGACCCAAGCCATGGAACAATCTCCTGAGGTACCGGGCAGTGACGATGCTAAATGGAAAAGGTATGCAGTACACTTCATAGACAAAGCAGTCGATAGAGCAGACAAAGAGGGGGGTGAACTCTTAAAATTGCAGAAAGAACTGATAAAGTTACAATTGGAGAAAGAAAAGACAGCAAAGGGTAAAGGCTCAAAACAGATGGCAGCCCAGGCGGCCCAGCCCCCTCCGCAAACGAATGAGGGTAATTACGAGGGCAACCCTCAATACCCTTATGCTAACAGTCAATCACAATGGAACAGGGGAAGGGGAGGAGTTAGGAGTCAGGGAGTGACCAGTCCTGACACATGCTACAAATGTGGAGGCCCTGGACACTGGGCCAACGATTGTCCAACCAATAACACTGGCTGTTACCTGTGTGGACATCCTGGGCATATAGCCAGGAACTGCCACAGTGGACAAAGGGGCCAGCCCCCTCAATATCAGAACAGGGGACGGGGAATACAAAGGGGAAGGAGTCAGCCTCAGAGAGGAGGGTGGGGTGGTAGACCAGTACCACCAAACCAGCCTCGTTTCCAACAACCACTGACTCAACAGTGGGATGGAACAGAGGATGGTTACTATGCATGAAGGTCCCCACAGAAAGCCGAAGAGAGGGCTATGGCCGAGCCCCTCTTGACAATCACTGTTAATAAAAATGACATGGAGGCCTTGGTGGACACAGGAGCCACCTATTCCACCGTTACTGACGGTGTAGATAGACGACAATTATCATCAAAACATGTAGAAGTCATGGGCTTCTCTGGGGATACTGAACGATGGCCAATGACAAAACCACTTCCTGTTACTATCGCAGGACAACAGCTAACACACTCTTTTCTCTACTCAACCAATTCACCTGTTCCCCTACTGGGTAGAGATTTATTAATAAAAGCTGGAGCCAGTATACTTTGTACCCCTGAAGGAGTTATTGTTTCATTTCCTACGGGGCAGACAGTTAACTGCTCACTACAAGGCGACATAGGACACAATCAATGGTTGCTTGCACCTTCACCAACCCCAGACAGTTGTGTAGACATTTACTGGGCCTTGCTGTCCCCATCACAAACAGGAGCCTATTCACTGTTCCAAGAATGGAAAGCGTGGATATACACACTAGACATTTTTACTCCACCTCCTGATGATTTACACTGCACACTGTTTTATGACAGGCAGGAAGATCACGTGTATCAGGAGGCCTTCATAGATATTGAAGGATCGCAATGGAGCTTAAAAAGCACAGGTCTGTTGATAGGAAAGGAAGGTGTGGTGGCTCCAATCTGCTTAACAGAGGAACAAGAAACATGGTACAAAATGAGACAAACTGCTGCCCCACACATATCACTGGCATTGCACCCAACACATGAGGCTAGGGAGCTAGGCTCAATGACAAAGAGACTACTAACGGTCACTGACTGGGAGCCCACAGACAACACACAGTTGTATTACTCCCCATCGGCAGACAGTTACAAGGTAGTGAGGGAAACTCTTGACCTGGGCACTCTGGAACACAAATGGATTTCCAGGTGTCATGGCAGAGATAAATCTGATGGGGAGGGGGCAGAGGAATTGATTAACTCCATGCCACAAGAATTATGGTCAACAGGGCCAACTGATGTGGGATACTGTGACATAACACCTGTCACTTTTGACATTTCTAACGGCCAACCAACATGGGTCCCACAGTACAGAAACAGGCCTGAAGCCGTAGCTGGCATCAAGTCAACGATTGAGGGCCTACTTAGTTCTGGAGTTTTGACTCCCCACCAGTCACAGTGGAACACACCTATATTTCCAGTCCCTAAACAGGGAGGCAAGTATAGGATGGTACATGACCTCAGAGAAATTAACAGTAGGGTTACTACCCCAATAGTTGCTGTCCCTAACCCATATACTGCTCTTTCCATGGTAAACATATCGCACCAATGGTTCTCCTGCATAGACATGGCAAATGCATTTTTCTGCATACCAATTTCAGATGAATGTAAAGATTATTTGGCCTTCACTTTTCAAGGAACCCAATATTCTTACAATAGACTGCCACAGGGGTTCATCTTGAGCCCGGGCATTTTCAATCAGGTTTTGAAACAACAATTACAGGACTGTCAGTTACCAGATGGAGTAGTGACAGTGATGTATGTTGATGACATCTTGATAGCTGCACCTTCGCCAGAGTCATGTTTAAAGGCCACTGAGACTGTCTTAAAGAGACTGTGTGAGGTAGGGTTGAAAGTCAGCAGAGACAAGTTACAGGTTTGTAGACAGACGGCTACCTTTTTGGGAAGAGTGGTAGGAGTAAGTGGAAAGGGGGTATCACCAACACATAAAAAGGACATACTAACATACCCAAAGCCACTCACTGTGAAAGATATGCTTTCTTTCCTAGGTCTAACAGGGTTTAGTAGACATTTCGTCCCACAATATGTGGCTCTGACCAGCCCCCTTAGGGCCATGGTTAAACAATGTGGTATGAGAAACTTGATGACAAAATTGGATTGGACAATGGAGGCTGAGGAAGCATTCCAGAAAATAAAAGCAGAATTGGCTCATTGTAGTAACTTATGTACTCCAGACTATAAAGTGCCATTTCAATTAGACGTGTCAGAAACAATCACAAGCGCGCATGGGGTTTTGTATCAACGACAATCAGGTAACAGAAGAATTTTGTTGTACGTCAGTGTACTTCTAGACCAGGTAGAAGCTAGACAACCACCATGTGCCAGATTTGCTGCAGGTCTAGCTAAGGTAATAGAGAAAACATCACACATCGTCATGGGCCATCAGTTGTTGATCAGGACCTCTCACTCAGTGGCCAGTTTTGTTAACTCAAGTTCATTTACCTTCTCTGCCCTACGGCAGAGAAGAATGCTAAAAATTTTGACAGCTGCAAATATCACCTACAGCCACAATGGGATCAACATGGCTGACCTTATGACTGATGGGGACCATCATGATTGTGCACCATTGACAGATAGATTATCGGTAGCTAGGGAGGGTCTGACAGCCTCCCCACTTCCTGAAACAGACAACCCAATAACACTGTTTACGGATGGTAGTTGCCACAGGGCGAATGATGGAACTCTGAAAGCAGGATTTGCTGTGGTTCAATTACAGGGTAACCAATTTGTCACAATAAAAGCTGAACCCCTAATTGGCAAACAATCTGCACAAAAGGCAGAACTATTGGCCCTAATCAATGCATTGAGACACTCAAAAAGACAGGCTGTCAACATCTACTCTGATTCTGCATATGCAGTGTCCACGGCCCACGTGGAGCTGCCTGTGTGGATCAGATGTGGATTCACAACCTCTTCCGGCCGGCCTATTACTCATGAGAAAGAAGCAAGAGAGCTCTCTGAAGCCATAATGTTGCCAGACAAAGTGGCTATTATCAAGTGCACTGGTCATTCCCAAGGAACTGACCTAATATCAAAAGGGAATGAAGCAGCAGACTTGGCGGCAAAACGTGCCTCAGGCTACCTACAAGGTCAGTTTGTGGTCACATCTGAGCCAGACGTGACATCCCTCCTACCAGAATTCTCAAGAGAATTCTTATCTGAGGAGCAAGACATGGCTGCTCCGGAAGAAAAGTCTGTGTGGAAAAACAAAGGGGCAATCAGACATGATGATGGCTTTTGGACAGCACCTGATGGTAGAGCTTTGCTCCCAGCGTCACTAGTCCCAAGCGTGTTGAAAGAAGCCCACACACATGCACACTGTGGTGATAAGCAAATGTCGCGAACATTGCAATCATGGTGGCATCCTTTTATGCCACACCTAATTTCTGGGTACATAACGACATGTGACATCTGTCAGATGCACAATGTCAAACCAACTATGAAACCGTCTCAGGGATCGTTCCCATTAGCAAATGGCCCAGGGGATGAAGTTATAATTGATTTCACTGACATGATTGAAAAGGTAAATGGTAAACGATACTTGCTTGTTATGATTGATGCATATACTGGGTGGCCAGAGGCTTTCCCGGTGGGCAAGGAAGACAGCACTGCTGTCATTAAATGTCTGATAAACCATTACATCCCACGTCATGGTTTTCCGAGCCGGGTCAGATCTGACAACGGCTCACACTTTAAAAATGAACATCTGGCTGATGTTGAAAAGGCATTGGGTTTAGTACACCATTTCGGGGCAGTCTATCACCCACAGTCACAAGGTAAGGTTGAGCGGTTGAACCTAACATTGAAAAACAAATTGGCTAAAATCTGTGCACAGACTAAATTGACATGGTTAGCTGCTCTTCCACTGGCTCTGATGTCAGTAAGGAGCTCTGTGAGTCGGGCAACAGGATACACGCCCTTTGAACTGTTGACTGGTCGCCAATTTCCTGGCCCACTGACCCCACTACAATTGGAACCAGTACAACCGTTATCACACAAAATTTACTATGACAAATTGACTGCTCTAATTGAATCTTTTGACAAAATGTTACCAACTGATTTTAGGAGACACGAATATCCAGCACCCCTACCTGACCGAACTTGGGACTGGGTGAGATTGAGAATCTACAGGCGTAAATGGAAAGAGCCTCGCTGGTCTGCTCCAATTAAGGTAATTGCACGCACATCTCACTGTGTTCGTCTTGCAGGAAAAGGTGACACTTGGTACCATCTGAGCCAGTGCTGTCCGGCGGACCCACCGTCCAGATCATTGGACGACACCAGAGTGGACCTTGCTTCGCAGGTCCAAGAGAGGGAGGATACCACAGAAAATACAGGAGGGAGTGAGGGTACCACAAAAGGAGGTGACACACAAACACATACACACGATAACAATTTTCATCCATCACAAAGTAACCTACAAACTTTGCAGGTGGTCCATAAAACTGGGGATTTATTCACAGCCCCTAAAGGAGAAGCCGTAGCCCATTGTGTCAGTGCAGACTGTGCATTTGGAGCGGGAATAGCGAAAAAATTCAGAGAAAGATATGGTGTTGACAAGGTAAAGGCCCAGGGGAAAACGAAAGGTGACTGTGCTATAACTCACGAGGCAGACAGAATAGTTCTCCACCTGATCACAAAAACATTTGCCAGAGACCTACCCACATATGAGGACTTTGAGAGCAGTCTAATCTGCATGAGAACGTGGTGTGACAAATTACACATCACCAGATTGTCAATACCCCGGCTGGGGTGTGGTTTGGACAAGTTGGAATTCTATAGAGTTCTCCACATTATTGAAAAGACATTTAAAGGCCAGAATATAACCATTTCAGTTTATACGTTAGAATAAGTTTACTGTGCTTGCTATTTTTATTGTAGCTTTGATATTGATTATATATTATTTGCTGCTAACGCAATAACGCTGTGAAAATAAGATAAAGGAGGACCAGAATTGAATAATAAGAAAAACCAGCATCAATAAAACATGAGGGTCAAGCTGTGGGAAAATTGGAAACTATTGGGGATAGTGGGAATATTAACACTGATAATAGTGGGGACAATTCTAGGAGTAGGAAAAAGTCACAACAGGAATGAAACTTCAACTGTAAAACCAACCAGAGTAAAAAGATCCCTAGGGGAAGAGAACAGGTGTTCCAAGTATTATGGAGGGCTGTCCATAGAATATGTAAAGGGAGAGACAACATCTTACACATTTGATCTATGTCAGGTAATTGACTGTGGGGGACACAATAGTTCATGGCGAGGATATGACGTATATGTTTGTTTTGATCAGACTGTGAATGCATGGTGTAACACGATGGGTAAAGCGGATAATAAGTGGTGTAGAGGGTGGGATCAAGTAGTGGGGTACACAGGGAAATGGACGCCAAACCCAACATGGTTAGGGAATTTTAAAAACGAGTGGAGAAAACTGAAAATACAAAGGGATTATAGTCCTACCCAGAACCCTATTACTATGTCAATAGGGGAGTGGACAGGATACCCCTTAGATGAGACCCATTATGCTGGAAATAACAATCCGCCTAAGTTTCTCCATATACTACTAGGAGTCGAGATATCAGGAACTGACCCCCTGGGAATGATAGAAGTTAAGTTATTAGACAGGGTCAATGTAATAGATAGAAACAAGACAACGACTATAGGACCCCCAATCAGAGATCATAGTAGAGAAATTAGAGGTCGAAGGGTTGTAATACAAATGGATTATACCAAATTAACCCCAGAGGATATACTAGAGAAAGCCACAGGATATGGGGAAACTAATTTGTGGTTAGAATGGATGATTTCCACAGCTAAACAAACAGGAATGACAGATTGTGTTGCATGTGCAAAAGCTAGACCAACCCTTCGAATAGAACCCGCCCCACTGATAATAAATGATCCGGTGGGATTTGGATGCATGATAAATTTGACTAGGCAGTATCGACCAAAAGGATGTGACACTCTAGCGGAAATATTTCCACCAATAAATAACCAGACAAAAACAGGCCCATTTTCTGCAGACCCAGGAAATTTCACCTGTTTTAATTTTACTCCCACCGGAACAGTGCTAGTCAGGGTAGGGCATATTAACCTTTTGTGGTGCAAACAGATTATTAACAATGCAGGGGATATAATAGGACCTTGGGCGCGGGGAGGACTATATTATTACTGTGGAGGGAAAAGATTGTTTGTAAGAATAAAAGGGAAAACTACGGAAGGTATATGTGCGATGGTTAGGTTGGCAGCACCAGTAACACTGATTGGCAACAGACAAGAGGGAAGGGGTGGAAGTACAGCTGGGAGAAGAAAAAGGGACGCAATGTTTGACTTAACCACAAATTCCCCGACCTATATAGATTCAATAGGGGTGCCGAGAGGAGTCCCTGATGAATACAAACTAGTAGACCAAATTGCTGCCAGGTTCGAGAATATCCCAATAATTTCAGCCCTATTCCCTGTCACCCCAAGCAAAAATGTGGATAGAATAAATTATGTGCACTATAATGTGATGAGATTGGCAAATTTAACAAGAGATGCCGTAGAAGGATTATCGGAACAATTGGCCCCAACCTCATTAATGGCAATACAAAATAGAATAGCATTAGATATGCTACTAGCAGAAAAGGGAGGAACGTGCGTATTCTTTGAGGATTTTTGCTGTTCCTATATTCCCAATAATACCGCCCCAGACGGATCAGTAACGAGGGCTTTAGAAGGATTAAAAACCCTTTCTAAAACAATGGCAGAACACTCTGGTGTAAATAACCCATTTGATGATTGGCTGACCGGTGTGTTTGGAAAATATAAAACCATGTTTACATCAGTTTTGATCTCTATAGCTACCTTTGTGGCCATAATAGTGACCTGTGGATGCTGTTGCATCCCGTGTATCAGAACATTGTGTAACAGGGTGATAATAGCAGCAATTGAAAAGAAAGATGGAGCTCCACCCCCTTACACAATGCCTCTGCTGGTATCTTCCGGAAATAATGATGAGGAGGAAGAGGAGGAGGAATGTGACTTATAAATGTTGTTTTTTCCCAATGACTGTGCTTCTTTGCAGATGCTGATTCATCACAAGTTATATGTTTTTTTTTTAGATATTGATGTTTGAGAAATTTGCTGTTGGAAAATGTGTTAAGATTTGAATTTTGATTACTGAAATGTTTGTAGTCTAGATAATTTCAGTGTGATTGACTCAGCTGACATGTTGTGGTTGCCCAAACATCAAATAGGGAACCGACTGGGTGACTTTCCCTACAGGGGTTTTCGGCCCAGTCCAGCTTGAGCACACTGGTTTTTAGGGAATTTATAGGGAATTTATAGGGACCATCATTGTTTGACTGTTATGATTGTGTTTATTGCTTTTATTTTTCCTAATGGTCTGATATGATGTTTCCGGTGAACATGTGGTGGCTGCCCATAAGCCAACTAGGGGGCCGCTTGGGTGTCTTTCCTCACAGAGGTTTTCGACCCAAGCTCATTTGGACATATTGGACCAAGACTTCTGAGATTTTTTTTTTTTTTTTTAAGTGTTTATTAAATGGTGTGGCCTCTTTTCAGAGGCCAAGAGAGGGATTGAAGGATAAGCATTTTATTAAGCTTTGTTAGTAAGTACGTAATAAATATAGACATGAAGGCTTTTGCTGCAAAGAGTTAACTGCTATATTATGAGCGCAAAGTATAGAGAAATGTTACCGGATGCTAGCGCATCCTGTTTTTGGGTGGGGGTGATGGAGAGTCACAAGATGTATGAGCTGTGTGTACGTGCTCTCAAACATCTAAAAAAGGGTGAACTGTTAAGAGAAGATACACAGATACCAGGAAGAGGAATATCTGGTTGCTGAATGGCCAACTTCTTAAGAAAAGACCATATAAGGCTAATAAGAGTTTAGGGTAAGAGTGTGTGTGAGGAACAGTATAAAAGCGGAAGGACAGCAGAGGGGCTTGGACATTAGTACATCTCTCCTGCGCAGGAATTGTACTCTCTAACTTCTTGCATTCAAAATAAAACTTGTTAATTTTCAATTCAGATCTCCGTCAATTTTTGAACATGCAATGGACCATTTGAGTCCAACAGTACGCATCTTAAAAGGGGGACGTATGAATCACCAACTGATTGGTAGTCGATGATGTCGGAGTAGACATATAATGTGTAAAAACCTCCATTGATGTCAGCTTGATGGGGTGCATATGTGGTGACGGTCTTAGTAAAATCTGCTTTTTCATGGTAGGCTGAATGACCTAGGCTCTCTCCAGGTTTCACTCCTAATACGGCCCCTAGTTTCTCATAGAAACCTATAGATACGCTAGGTTTTGCCACCAAATGAATTTTATTTTTTAATTTATCGTAAAACAATGTCCCTGATGGTTTGATAGCATCATTTATAATTTTGATCAAGGTTGGTATATCCTTGTAGTACCCTCCGGGTATTCGAACCAGCCTCGAAACAAAGAAACCAGGTAGATCTTTAAGTACTTTTGTTTCTAGTTTTTTTCTCTCTTCATTATCAGGGTCGGGGTATGTGTTTAGGTTGAACATGCCGTCATCGTCAGTAATGTTATACCAGCTTCTAGGATATTCAATTTCAGCAAGACCCACTTCCCAATCACCTTTCAGGTGTATAGTTTTAGACAAATTAGTCGTATAACTAGATATACGATTTTCAGGATATACAGATAAAGAGGCGTTACACGGGAGCGTAACGTAGAAACCGTTGTTATCCATAGCTAGATTATACAACAATAAACAGCATAGAAAAAGAAACGGGTAATTTAAGGTTTTTGCAAATCCATCAGAGCTTTTTTGTCTATATAACTATTAAATTTCGAGGGCCATCCTAACCATTTCACTAAAACAAGTGTAGACCGTCCTTGCTTTTTCTCACCTAAAATCTTTTCCACTTTGAACGATTTGTTTTTATTGACCCATATTTTCTGTATCTCTTGCTCATAAAAAACTCCTTCGATAACATCACCGTCATAATCTTTGAGCCTGTAGACGGGTGGTTGGCGTGGAATACACTCAGAAACTGTAAAGAATTCTTCGGTGTAGTTCTGTTCGTAACCTTTGGCAAACGGACCTCTCACTTTGGAAATCCTAACTACATCGCCAATGGTATATTTGAACACTGGTTTCTGAATCTTTATGTTACCGTAAGAGTTTTGAAACACCGTAGCTTCGTTTTCCTTGCAGACATCAACGGGTCTCATCTTAATAGTCTTGTGATAGCTGTTGTTGTAGCCTGTCATAATATCTTGTAAGACATCGATGTATCGCCGGGAATTAGTAGCAGTTAGAAAACGCCACATTCTACTTTTTAATGTTCTATTAAAACGTTCCACAACGCTGGCCTTTAAATCAGTAGCTGTTGCAAAATGATTAATATCATGTTTTTTCATAAGATCTTGAAAATGTTTGTTGAAAAATTCCTTCCCCTGGTCAGTCTGCAACTTCCGTGGAATGCGACCCTCCTCGAGTATAGACTCGAACGCTTTAGTAACTTCGACTCCACTCTTATTCTTCAACACCCGACTCCATGCATACTTGCTGAATACATCTATACAAGTCAGCATGAATTTATTACCGTCGTTTTCCGTAGAATAGGCTGACATATCGACGAGGACGGCTTGATACTGAGTATCAACGCCATATACCACTACTCTATTTCGTTTGTATTTTAATGGTGCTGTTTTATGTAAAGTGTAAGCATCTTGCCCGGCCAACCAGGCTGATACCTGTTTATCGCTTAAACGGACTCCGCTCTCCTTAAACACGGCATCTTTTAAGCGTTTTTTACCACCTAAAGCGCCGGGGCTTGATGGATCATAATAAACATTCTTCATTAAATCAGACATGCTTCTGTTTTGACAGCTCTCAAAGAATAACGCAAACATTGTTTGTACGAGTCTTTTTATTTAAAGCATGGAAACATACATGACATGAAATCAGAAAATGATTACATAACGATTTTACAAACTGTCTAGGTAGCATAGAAATTGTACACAAGATGACATGTCTTTATCTAGAATGTAAGTGACCAAAGATTCAACAATTTCAGATATGTCATCAACATCATTTTTTGCAATCAGCGATATACATACATCCGCCACATATGTAGACATACAGAGGACATCACCGACTCCGAACTGCTCAGATACTTCAGACATAGCATCTAGAACTCTTCTAATCATAAAACACGTTGGTTCGGTACCATTAACACAAACATTAATCATATTGACCCATGAATTATCCAGAGTTCTCACAACCTTCATTTCGTTTTTGAAATTTGCAACCCTTCTGGACCGAGGTAATCGGTCAACATTCGTAGCTTCATTAATGACTTTACATAAAAGGCTATTTAACTGATTTTTGTAGTACTCTTTTAAAAAGCTTTCAAGTATCTTACTAGGTTTACATGTATTACCCATTGTGGAGTTTCACCCAATTCGAGGTCTAACCACTGCGGTGCCAGAAATCGACAGCGTCGCTGACGATTTTCTCACAGGAGTCGTCCAGAATCTTGGTTCTGATGTCTTCCAATCTTGCGACGATGAACGGTTCGCTCCTCAATTCATGTAGAATGCCCAGGACAGTCCCGTGGATCATCTGAGGCTGCGACTTTAAGCCAACACGCATCATAGCCTGTGGCACAGCCGTGTGGAACTCTGGTTTGATCAGCTTATTGACGAGTGTTCCAAAGTGTGTGTCGAAGTAGAATGGTGATGGTTCAAACAGACAAGTGTGTTGCAGCTGGCTGGGGTGGTCGATAACACAACCATTGCATTCCTTTTTCAGCTGCTCATCGATGAGGTGCTGCATGAGCACTGTGATCAGAGCTTTTATGATCTTGAAACCGGAACTGCAGAAACACCCATCCGTGACGTCAAACTTTGCATGATCATCTTTTTTGTACTTGTTGGTCAGGTATGTCAGGTTACGGTATCCTAGTTCGGTGCAGAATTTATCCAGCCAGTTTTTTTCATCGTTGTTTGGTTCAGAAGATTTGAATATCTCAAAGCATGGTAAGTCGCGGTCTAATACAGAAGTTCCGAATTTCGGAAAGCACGGTAAGGCGTTGTCATCAGGAGGATCCAAATTGGTATCCTCGGGCCTAAAGACGGCAAATTCTGAAGAGATTTGTTGAGACATGCTGTAGTACTGTGCTGGTCACTCGTCGATTAGGACTTTTTATGCTCGTAGTAGATGGGTGGAGATAGTTGCGAATGATCCCTCCCACGCCGCACAGACCTCTGGGGGTGAAACAGCTGAACTTTAATATTTCTGTATCGATCATTCAAATCACACCATTTGAACAATTGGTTTATTGATCCAAAAATGTCAGCCATCTTGTCGACATCTCGCCAGAGGATGGGAAGAACCATTTCATATCGTTCGTTATGCTCGTCAGCATGTATTATTCCGGAACGCTCACGAAGCTTTGTCTTGTCATCGCATAAGAATATGTAGATGCAGTCTTCAGGGTTCTTTTCACAGTTGTTTCCAACCACACGAAACCGATTGTTTGGTTTTTCAGAATCCCATTCTGCGATAAATGGCTCCTGTTTAGAATTACGGACATCTGGCCAGACATGTTTGTAGAATAAGAACCAGTCTTTAACCGTTAGGACCAGGCAAGGGTCCTCCAGAGCATGCGGTTCTCCAGATTCTGTTATGTACAAGGTAACCCGCTGCTTTTTGTCAAATAAGTAATGACAAATGAGCTCGCTGGGCATAGCAAACTCATTTTTCACGTATCGTTTATTTTCGTGAAGAAAATTTGTCAGTTTCACGCTGGCAATCCTTTTCCTGGGGGCCATCATAACCCTTCTCATTAGATGGTCACCGGATTTTTCTTCCATAGAGATAGGGTTACCATTTAAGTCGGTATTGACCTCGTCGCACCAAATCTGACCGGGTCTGCTAGCGCTTACTTCGAAGGCCGACATGGCTTTGACATAACAGTCACCGTGTTACTAGGTCTATATATATTTATATACACATAGAGCGATACCATCTACAGATGACACACCCCACGTTCTGGCAGTTGTATGTCGTGTCAGCAATTTCCTATCATTATTTAACATTAGGACAAAGATTGACTCATCATTCTATCGTTCTGAAGCATCTGACTGGTTGTGGTCTAACGACCAACAATTTTTCCTTATCTCCTAACACCATATAGAAAATATGATGTAACAGTCATCAGATATGCCTTCTATCTTTCACAAGCAGACTTCAAACGTCTTCAAATTACCAAGACCCAGCCCAACACCCATACCAGAGACACACACACACACACACATCGAGCCAGTATGGTCATACCAGAGCGCAGGCAAGACCAGGTGGGAGATACTAATAGTTTATTAATTATATTAAAATATAATAAAATATATTAGTATAATATAATAGTGTATAATAGTATATAATTATAATACTTTATTGCAATAATTAAAATATAATGTATTACAATAATTAAAATATAATATAATGTAGTACAATAATTAAAATATAATATAATGTAGTACAATATTTAAAATATAATATAATGTAGTACAATAATTAAAATATGGTTTTAATAACGGTTGATATATTTTATTTCATTTGATTACAATCTAATTAATAATATTATAATATCTATTTTTATAATTAATATTACAATTAATAATATTTACAATATTACAATTAATAATAATTTAATTAAACTGATAGGAATATAATTACCGGAATTATTGTTTAATTACCGGAATTATAATTTAATTACCGGAATTATAATTTAATTACCGGAATTATTCATTTAATTAAACTGATAAGAATCTATTTACCGGAATTATTATTTTAATTAAACTGATAAGAATCTAATTACCGGAATTATTAAATGTATATTAAAAAGGGGCGGGGCTTAAACCGGAAGTCCCGCCTAAAAGGGGCGTGGCAGTCATCAATCAAATTTCTTGACACAAGCCGCCCCATATTCCTCTCTCTCAGAACAGCCTATTTCTGCCTTGTAGGAATCAGCTTATTTCAGCTTTCTAAGGCCAAAAACAGCAAGTGATAAAAACTGCTCAAAACAGTGAAAATGCACAGTGTTTTTGTTTTTAACAACATAATATGCATAATTAAACATGTTTTAACAAGCTCTAAGTGAATACTGAGTGAAATGAGAGAGTTTGCAGAACAGCCTATTTCTGCATCGCAGGAATCAGCTTATTTCAGCTTTCTAATGCCAAAAACAGCAGGTGATAAAAACTGCTCAAAACAGTGAAAATGAACAATGTTTTTTGTTTTTAACAACATAATATGCATAATTAAACATGTTTTAACAAGCTCTAAGTGAATACTGAGTGAAATGAGAGAGTTTGCAGAACAGCCTATTTCTGCATCGCAGGAATCAGCTTATTTCAGCTTTCTAATGCCAAAAACAGCAGGTGATAAAAACTGCTCAAAACAGTGAAAATAAACAATGTTTTTTGTTTTTAACAACATAATATGCAGTATTAAACATGTTTTAACAAGTTGCAAGTGAATACTGAGTGAAATGAGAGAGTTTGCAGAACAGCCTATTTCTGCATTGCAGGAATCAGCTTATTAGCTTTCTAAGGCCAAAAACAGCAAGTGATAAAAACTGCTCAAAACAGTGAAAATGAACAATGTTTTTGTTTTTAACAACATAATATGCAGAATTAAACATGTTTTAACAAGTTGCAAGTAAATACTGAGTGAAATGAGAGAGTTTGCAGAACAGCCTATTTCTGCATTGCAGGAATCAGCTTATTTCAGCTTTCTAAGGCCAAAAACAGCAAGTGATAAAAACTGCTCACAACAGTAAAAAATGAACAATGTTTTTGTTTTTAACAGCATAATATGCAGTATTAAATGTGTTTTTACAAGTTGCAAGTGAATACTGAGTAAAATTAGAAAGTTTGCAGAACAGCCTATTTCTGCATTGCAGGAATCAGCTTATTTCAGCTTTCTAATGCCAAAAACAGCAGGTGAAAAACTGCTCAAAACAGTGAAAATGAACAATGTTTTTGTTTTTAACTACATAATATGCAGTATTAAACATGTTTTAACAAGTTGCAAGTGAATATTGAGTGAAATGAGAAAGTTTGCAGAACAGCCTATTTCAGCGTTGCATGAATCAGCTTATTTCAGCTTTCTAAGGCCAAAAACAGCAGGTGATAAAAACTACTCAAACAGTGAAAATGAACAATGTTTTTAACAACATAATATGCAGTTTTAAACATGTTTTAACAAGTTGCAAGTGAATATTGAGTGAAATGAGAGAGTTTGCAGAACAGCCTATTTCAGCGTTGCAGGAATCAGCTTATTTCAGCTTTTTAGGGCCAAAAACAGCAGGTGATAAAAACTGCTCAAAACAGTGAAAATGAACAATGTTTTTGTTTTTAACAACATAATATGCAGTATTAAACATGTTTTAACAAGTTGCAAATGAATACTGAGCGAATTGAGAGAGTTTGCAGAACAGCCTATTTCTGCATTGCAGGAATCAGCTTATTTCAGCTTTCCAAGGCCAAAAACAGCAAGTGATACAAACTGCTCAAAACAGTGAAAATGAACAATGTTTTTGTTTTTAACAACATAATATGCAGAATTAAACATGTTTTAACAAGTTGCAATTGAATACTGAGTGAAATGAGAGAGTTTGCAGAACAGCCTGTTTCAGCGTTGCAGGAATCAGCTTATTTCAGCTTACTAAGGCCAAAAACAGCAGGTGATAAAAACTAATCAAATTAGTGAAAATGAACAATGTTTTTTGTTTTTAGCAACATAATATGCAGTATTAAACATGTTTCAACAAGTTGCAAGTGAATACTGAGTGAAATGAGAGAGTTTGCAGAACAGCCTATTTCTACATTGCAGGAATCAGCTTATTTCAGCTTTCTAAGGCCAAAAACAGCAAGTGATAAAAACTGCTCTAAACAGTGAAAATGAACAATGTTTTTGTTTTTAACAACATAATATGCAGTATTAAACATGTTTTAACAAGTTGCAAGTGAATACTGAGTAAAATGAGAAAGTTTGCAGAACAGCCTATTTCAGCGTTGCAGGAATCAGCTTATTTCAGCTTTCTAAGGCCAAAAACAGCAGGTGATAAAAACTGCTCAAATCAGTGAAAATGAACAATGTTTTTGTTTTTAACAACATAATATGCAGTATTAAACATGTTTTAACAAGTTGCAAGTGAATACTGAGTGAAATGAGAGAGTTTGCAGAACAAACTATTTCTGCCTTGCAGGAATCAGCTTATTTCAGCTTTTAAGGCCAAAAACAGCAAGTGATAAAAACTGCTCAAAACAGTGAAAATGAACAATGTTTTTGTTTTTAACAACATAATATGCAGTATTAAACATGTTTTAACAAATTGCAAGTGAATACTGAGTGAAATGAGAGAGTTTGCAGAACAGCCTGTTTCAGCGTTGCAGGAATCAGCTTATTTCAGCTTTCTAAGGCCAAAAACAGCAGGTGATAAAAACTACTCAAAACAGTGAAAATGAACAATGTTTTTGTTTTTAACAACATAATATGCAGTATTAAACATGTTTTAACAAGTTGCAAGTGAATATTAGGTGAAATGAGAGAGTTTGCAGAACAGCCTATTTCAGCGTTGCAGGAATCAGCTTATTTCAGCTTTCTAAGGCCAAAAACAGCAAGTGATAAAAACTGCTCAAAACAGTGAAAATGAACAATGTTTTTGTTTTTAACAACATAATATACAGTATTAAACATGTTTTAACAAGTTGCAAGTGAATACTGAGTGAAATGAGAGAGTTTGCAGAACAGCCTATTTCAGCAATGCAGGAATCAGCTTATTTCAGCTTTCTTAGGCCAAAAACAGCAGGTGATAAAAACTGCTCAAAACAGTGAAAATGAACAATGTTTTTGTTTTTAACAACATAATATGCAGTATTAAACATGTTTTAACAAGTTGCAAATGAATACTGAGCGAAATGAGAGAGTTTGCAGAACAGCCTATTTCTGCATTGCAGGAATCAGCTTAATTCAGCTTTCTAAGGCCAAAAACAGCAAGTGTTAAAAACTGCTCAAAACAATGAAAATTATCATTATTTTTGTTTTTAACAACCTAATATGCAGTATTAAACATGTTTTAACAAGTTGCAAGTGAATACTGAGTGAAATGAGAGAGTTTGCAGAACAGCCTATTTCTGCATTGCAGGAATCAGCTTATTTCAGCTTTCTAAGGCCAAAAACAGCAAGTGATAAAAACTGCTCAAAACATTGAAAATGAACAATGTTTTTGTTTTTAACAACATAATATGCAGTATTAAACATGTTTTAACAAGTTGCAAGTGATGACTTAGTGAAATGAGAGAGTTTGCAGAACAGCCTATTTCTGCATTGCAGGAATCAGCTTATTTCAGCTTTCTAAGGCCAAAAACAGCAAGTGTTAAAAACTGCTCAAAACAATGAAAATTATCATTATTTTTGTTTTTAGCAACCTAATATGCAGTATTAAACATGTTTTAACAAGTTGCAAGTGAATACTGAGTGAAATGAGAGAGTTTGCAGAACAGCCTATTTCTGCATTGCAGGAATCAGCTTATTAGCTTTCTAAGGCCAAAAACAGCAAGTGATAAAAACTGCTCAAAACAGTGAAAATGAACAGTGTTTTTGTTTTTAACAACATAATATGCAGAATTAAACATGTTTTAACAAGTTGCAAGTGAATACTGAGTGAAATGAGAGAGTTTGCAGAACAGCCTATTTCTGCATTGCAGGAATCAGCTTATTTCAGCTTTCTAAGGCCAAAAACAGCAAGTGATAAAAACTGCTCAAAACAGTGAAAATGAACAATGTTTTTGTTTTTAACAACATAATATGCAGTGTTAAACATGTTTTAAGAAGTTGCAAGTGAATACTGAGTGATATGAGAGAGTTTTCAGAACAGCCTATTTCTGCATTGCAGAAATCAGCTTCCTTCAGCTTTTTAAGGCCAAAAACAGCAAGTGATAAAAACTGCTCAAAACAGTGAAAATGAACAATGTTTTTGTTTTTAACAACATAATATGCAGTATTAAACATGTTTTAACAAGTTGCAAGTGAATACTGAGTGAAATGAGAGAGTTTGCAGAACAGCCTACACTGTAAAATGTAATTAGTTGACCTTACTTAAAAAAAGTATGCAAACTCGTTGCCTCAAAAAAATTAAGCAAAGTAAACTTAAGATTAGTGAGTTAGAAAAGCTTGTTTTTTTTAAGTGTGCAGTACTAAATCAAGTAGTACCACTAAAACAGTTTTTTTATGTTCATGTAACCTAATAGCCATGCTTAGTGTTAACTTAATTTTTTCATTTTGTGTGGATTGCTTGATTTAAATTTAACCCCACTTAGAATTACTAAATACCTACAACTTAACACTTTCAGTTCTGCTCACTCATTTTTCAAGTTCACTTAAATTAAAGAAACCAATTTCCTTTAATGGGTCCTTGTTGCAGCTGCCCAGGTTTGGGTCCAACATGTGGCTTTTTCTCTTCCCCATTTATCTATTTTTGCTGTTACTATGTGATAAAGGCAAACACAACACAAACATATAATTTAAAAGAACACTCACTGGTTTGATTCAGCTCTATTACAAAATTTATTCAATGCACATTCAAGTACAAAACAGCAGCTAAACAACAAAGTTGTCGTTTGATTTAACTGTATAAAATGACAAGGAAAAATATAAAAAAAATAAAATAAAAACATTTCTGTGAGCTAATTGTATGCATGTAACAGTCTCCCAATATTAAACAGCTAACTACAGGACGACTTCAGTGCATGCAAAATCAGTGCATTTCTGATCAAAACTGAAAGTACAACAAATACTTTTGTGTCCCAAAGTGAGCAGTCCAAGGATTAAACCAACACAAATAAAAACATAATTAAAAGTTTTCCCAAAACACAAATGTAAACAGGATAACCTTGCTAGGTTATTTTCTGACATTATCATCTAATAACAACTAACAACTCATTGCAACACAAAGTGGCACTATTTCCACCATTAGCATACCTTCATAACATGGTAGACTTTAATGGAATATTCTTTTTTTTCCCATTGAGAACGTAAATAAGCGAGAACAGTTCCATGAAAGCATCAAATTTCTCTGATAAGAGAACATTAATGGCTGCAAAGCTTACAAAGTGCTATCTGACAGCTGACGGCTCTTTACTGTTCTAACCCAGAAGACTGTTCTTCAGAGTTAACAGTTTTGGTGGGAGGTTTTTCTTTCCAAGTCCAAGCATCACAGTCTGAATGAAGTTGAGTGTATTTGCCATGCATTTTGGGTAATTCAAAAGCAATGCATATGTAAGACCAAACAAAAGACAAACTGCCTGAGGCAAGTTTTTAATATGATCCATGACAATACCTCCCTCCAGAATGATGGCAGTGGAGATGGGCTGGAGGTCCACTGAGCTTTGACCCTCGTGAGGACCATCTTCACTGACAACTGTCAGCACACCAACAGTGATGCATTCTAGGGCCTCGTCTCTCTCTGTATCCTAAAAGACACACATTCTTCAGCATTGCAATTTATGCTATTCTAAAACATTCTTTTTTTAGTGTTGTAATGTTATCAGAGAATATGGTTTTAAATATGTTTTCACACTGGATCGTTACAATAAAGCAAACAAAATATATGTGTTATGGTTAAACTAAAGCTATGGAGATACAAAAAGGTCTATACATTCTCAAAGAGTGACACTGACTTTAACCTACAAAATACATCAATCACTGTACAAAATGTATATTGTATATTGAATTACATCTATGTCAACGCAGGTATAGTTTTATGTTCATGCAGACTGTAGGATTACAAATTTAAGAATATGTTTAAGAATCTATGGAAGACATTTTCTGCCAATTTTAAATAAATTAAATGACTAAAATGAAAATTAAAACCAGATTAACGATTTCATTACAGAAAACTATGAAAAATGTGTGACAAAATTGAGAATGAAATGAAATGATTTCATTCTCATGGTGACAGTGCATCATCCCTGTCAAATTGAAAAATAAAATGCAATTGGTGATTTTACATTTCATTTTCACTACAGTCTCGAGGCAAGACAGCCAATATTAAAATGAAAAGCCAAACGTGAAAAAGAAACTACAAATAGTTTTACAAAAGCTCTTTATTAACGCTCACGCAATAATAGTGACAACTCAAATTAAAATTGTAAATTTTAGTTTTCATTTTAATTCCTCTTATTTTGGTAAAGTGTGTGTGTGTGTGTGTGTGTGTGTGTGTGTGTGTGTGTGTGTGTGTGTGTCTGAGTCTGTGTTTGAATCTGTGTGTGAGTCTTTTTGAATGTGTGAGTGTGTGTGAGCCTGTGTTTGAGTGTGTGTGAGTGTGTGTCTGTGTTTGAATCTGTGTGTGTGAGTCTTTTTGAATGTGTGAGTGTGTGTGAGCGTGTCAGTAAGTTTGTGTGTGTGTGCGTGTGTTTGTGTGTGTGTGTGTGTGTGTGGTGTGTGGGTGTGTCCACCTCTAGGTTGGTGGGTGTGTGTGTGTGTGTGTAAAATTTGCAACAAGAAATCAGTGGAGCAGTCATAGAAACTGTGGCAATAGCAATGTCTTTAAGTTATCTGACACTAAGTGTTGGTAATGGAAATATATACTTGTCAATAATATTATATGATATATTTAACCCTTTTGTTGTGCCTTGATCAGACTTAACTGCAGCAGCTCGTGTTCTCAATAAAGAAAGAACCAAGTCTCCTGGTCTTCAATTCTAAGTGTTCTACAAGACCAAACTTTTTTCTTATGTGCAAGTACTTACAGAGCAGGTCTTGTAGAATTCACTGGAGTCATCACCGAGTAAAATGGGAATGCCTTTGAGGACAACAGAGCGAAGTACTGTGACGTCTGGTGTCTAATGATACACAGAGAGAGAAAAGACCAGTTAACGGAGTAATTTGCAAGGCACAAGCTGATAGGAAATAAAAAAGGTTGGTCTGGATGGTCTTATTTAGAACTTGATTGATAAACTATCACACAGATCAAAAGCAAAATAAACAAACTTACCATCCAGCTCATGTGCTGCATAAGCTCCCTTAGTTTCTGGCCAATAGTTCCCTTTTTTGTTTTGAAAAGTTCAATGTAATGTGGGGCATACTGGTCCAGAGCCTCAAAGAAGTCTCCCTCAAGATTCTTACTGGCGATTCTATTAAACTCAGCAAACACCTGAAAAAGTAGAGAGGAGTGGGTAGGGATGGAAAGGTGGCAGAGGGATTAACATTCCAACAAGTGTTTGGATTTCTAGTCACACACCTTGAATTTATTTTTAATTTGCATTATTTTATTGGTTGAGAACAAAAATTGCTTACCTGTCTCTCTATGAAGAGTGCTGGCCATCGTTCTGAAAATCTGAAAAGAAAGAAAAGATAATTTTAGCATCAAGCCTAGCAACATGAGACAAAAACACTAAAATGCAGTATCAGATTTGAAATACCAGAGCTATAGGAAAAACTAAATCCTTGCAAAAATCTAATTATCAAGCTTTTTTTCACAGCAGTACAAAAAGTAAATGGTAAATGACTCACTTATATGGTTAGACATCAAGGGAACTGTAGTCCTGGGTATGATGGACTATAAATCGAACCCACAGTATCTATAGAGACCGTCCAGAAATACTAATTACATCAAATATTTGAAATTCAAAATATGCACAAAATATTCTGTATGATGAAATATACTATAATGAAATAATTCCAACACAAGATTTTCTTAGCTTTTGTTGTAATCCAATTGCTCTGATGTAAGCATAACTTTTACTTTAGCATGCAATAATAATAATAATACAGTTATTAGTTGAAAATACCTTTTATTGCTGGGATTATGGAATTATGGAATTATGGGATTATCTGCTTGTGCCTGGAAGGGAACAGTTAAATAAAAATACAACAATTTAGCACAACCAAGTACATGTGAAAACTGTAACATAGGCCTATAACCCACAATGACAGCTCCTAGTATTAAAATGAACATATTATGTACAAGATGACTTTAAAGAATAATGTAAGCCACTGAGTATGCCAGCAAATATGTTCCCTATCATAGCAGACTATGATAAACTGAGTGAAAAGATCTTTTCAGACAGGTAAACACTCTTGTCTGTAACGTACCAAGACTGATCTGGGTAGTGGGTACTATGGTAAACATCGAAACAGCACAGCTACGAATATTGACTATAAAGTGCGAAGTGTTAAATAAAATAACATTAAGTTAGTTGACTGTGGTGATATCCCCAATCATATGTCGACACACAGTGGTAATCCTGTTTTTGATAAGCACAGACTGTTATTGTTGGTAGCTAAAATTAGCATAGTCTTTACAGACTATCTTAAAATAAAATGATACATCCAGACTTGATCTGATGTTCTGCCTGAGCTTACAAACAACAGTTATGAAACTCAGGAAACTCCCAAACCGCCGGGATCAGTCTGTCATCATCATGCTAGCTGCTAGTCAGTACTCGATGACAAATGTTACTGGCATGGCAGGTGGGCGCGAGCGACCGTTAACGTTACTGCTAACGTTACACTAAAGTTTTTCCTCAATTTTAACGTGACAAAAGTATTGAAAGTTACCTATTTTCAATACCGAGGAGGTTATGGATTGAAAAAATAAAGTATTGACCAAGTTTCATCAAAATATAGCCACGTTATGTCCATAATATAGTTAGCTAGCGTTAGCCGACATTACTACATACATCATTACTAGCAGGCACAAAACACTGGCGCTGACTTACAGAAACAAAACGATCTGCGCAAGGGTAAATTTAAATATTTACTCACCAAATGAGTGTACCAAGCACAAGAATCGCTGTTATGCTGACGATAAACCACAAGTGCCGTTGAAGCGATGTTTAGGTCCAGCTCAATGATATCCAGCTTCGCCTGGTCGGTCAGTTGCGGGCAAGATATGACATATCGTTTGCAAAATTTCGAATCCCGCCACGCCAAGACCCGCCTTAAGAAGCAGCTTGATTGGTTGGGGATGATTGATTGATCTGCGCATGCCCACAGTGTCATAAACTTACTTTTTCTAAATTAATCCAGCTCAAGTAGACTGAGCTGGTAAGATTTTTCAACCTCAAAGTACTAGTAACTTACTAAAAGTGAGTGTTAATAGCAGGTTGATAAAAACTGATTAAGGTCAATTTACTATTTGTATATAAATACCATGTTTGCTTTTACAGTGTATTTCTGCATTGCAGGAATCAGCTTATTTCAGCTTTCTAAGGCCAAAAACAGCAAGTGATAAAAACTGCTCAAAACAGTGAAAATGAACAATGTTTTTGTTTTTAACAACATAATATGCAGTATTAAACATGTTTTAACAAGTTGCAAGTGAATACTGAGTGAAATGAGAGAGTTTGCAGAACAGCCTATTTCTGCATTGCAGGAATCAGCTTATTTCAGCTTTCTAAGGCCAAAAACAGCAAGTGTTAAAAACTGCTCAAAACAATGAAAATTATCATTATTTTTGTTTTTAGCAACCTAATATGCAGTATTAAACATGTTTTAACAAGTTGCAAGTGAATACTGAGTGAAATGAGAGAGTTTGCAGAACAGCCTATTTCTGCATTGCAGGAATCAGCTTATTAGCTTTCTAAGGCCAAAAACAGCAAGTGATAAAAACTGCTCAAAACAGTGAAAATGAACAATGTTTTTGTTTTTAACAACATAATATGCAGTATTAAACATGTTTTAACAAGTTGCAAGTGAATACTGAGTGAAATGAGAGAGTTTGCAGAACAGCCTATTTCAGCGTTGCAGGAATCAGCTTATTTCAGCTTTCTAAGGCCAAAAACAGCAAGGTGATAAAAACTGCTCAAAACAGTGAAAATGAACAATGTTTTTGTTTTTAACAACATAATATGCAGTATTAACATGTTTTAACAAGTTGCAAGTGAATACTGAGTGAAATGAGAGAGTTTGCAGAACAGCCTATTTCTGCATTGCAGGAATCAGCTTATTTCAGCTTTCTAAGGCCAAAAACAGCAAGTGATAAAAACTGCTCAAAACAGTGAAAATGAACAATGTTTTTGTTTTTAACAACATAATATGCAGTATTAAACATGTTTTAAGAAGTTGCAAGTGAATACTGAGTGATATGAGAGAGTTTGCAGAACAGCCTATTTCTGCATTGCAGGAATCAGCTTATTTCAGCTTTCTAAGGCCAAAAACAGCAAGTGATAAAAACTGCTCAAAACAGTGAAAATGAACAATGTTTTTGTTTTTAACAACATAATATGCAGTATTAAACATGTTTTAACAAGTTGCAAGTGAATACTGAGTGAAATGAGAGAGTTTGCAGAACAGCCTATTTCTGCATTGCAGGAATCAGCTTATTTCAGCTTTCTAAGGCCAAAAACAGCAAGTGACAAAAAACTGCTCAAATTAGTGAAAATGATCATTCTTTTTGTTTTTAACAACATAATATGCAATATTAAACATGTTTTAACAAGTTGCAAGTGAATACTGAGTGAAATGAGAGAGTTTGCAGAACAGAATATTTCTGCATTGCAGGAATCAGCTTATTTCAGCTTTCTAAGGCCAAAAACAGCAAGTGATAAAAACTGCTCAAAACAGTGATAATGAACAATGTTTTTGTATTCAACAACATAATATGCAGTATTAAACATGTTTTTACAAGTTGCAAGTGAAAACTGAGTGAAATAAGAGAGTTTACAGAACAGCCTATTTCTGCATTGCAGGATTCAGCTTATTTCAGCTTTTTAAGGCCAAAAACAGCAAGTGATAAAAACTGCTCAAATTAGTGAAAATTAACAATGTTTTTGTTTTTAATAACATAATATGCAGTATTAAGCATGTTTTAACAAGTTGCAAATGAATACTGAGTGAAATGAGAGAGTTTGCCGAACAGCCTATTTCTGCATTGCAGGAATCAGCTTATTTCAGCTTTCTAAGGCCAAAAACATCAAGTGATAAAAACTGCTTAAAACAGTGAAAATTATCATTCTTTTTGTTTTAAACAACATATTATGCAGTATTAAACATGTTTTCACAAGTTGCAAGTGAATACTGAGTGAAATGAGAGAGTTTGCAGAACAGCCTATTTCTGCATTGCAGGAATCAGCTCATTTCAGCTTTCTATGGCCAAAAACATCAAGTGATAAAAACTGCTTAAAACAGTGAAAATTATCATTCTTTTTGTTTTTAACAACATAATATGCAATATTAAACATGTTTTAACAAGTTGCAAGTGAATACTGAGTGAAATGAGAGAGTTTGCAGAACAGAATATTTCTGCATTGCAGGAATCAGCTTATTTCAGCTTTCTAAGGCCAAAAACAGCAAGTGATAAAAACTGCTCAAATTAGTGAAAATGAACAATGTTTTTGTTTTTCACAACATAATATGCAGTATTAAACATGTTTTAACATGTTGCAAGTGAATACTGAGTAAAATGAGAGAGTTTGCAGAACAGCTTTTTTCTGCATTGCAGGAAACAGCTCATTTCAGCTTTCTTAGGCCAAAAACAGCAAGTGATAAAAACTGCTCACCACAGTAAAAAATGAACAATGTTTTTGTTTTTAACAGCATAATATGCAGTATTAAATGTGTTTTTACAAGTTGCAAGTGAATACTGAGTAAAATTAGAAAGTTTGCAGAACAGCCTATTTCTGCATTGCAGGAATCAGCTTATTTCAGCTTTCTAAGGCCAAAAACAGCAAGTGATAAAAACTGCTCAAAACAGTGATAATGAACAATGTTTTTGTATTCAACAACATAATATGCAGTATTAAACATGTTTTTACGAGTAGCAAGTGAAAACTGAAGGAAATAAGAGAGTTTACAGAACAGCCTATTTCTGCATTGCAGGATTCAGCTTATTTAGCTTTTTAAGGCCAAAAACAGCAAGTGATAAAAACTGCTTCAAATTAGTGAAAATTAACAATGTTTTTGTTTTTAATAACATAATATGCAGTATTAAGCAAGTTTTAACAAGTTGCAAATGAATACTGAGTGAAATGAGAGAGTTTGCCGAACAGCCTATTTCTGCATTGCAGGAATCAGCTTATTTCAGCTTTCTAAGGCCAAAAACATCAAGTGATAAAAACTGCTTTAAACAGTGAAAATTATCATTCTTTTTGTTTTAAACAACATATTATGCAGTATTAAACATGTTTTCACAAGTTGCAAGTGAATACTGAGTGAAATGAGAGAGTTTGCAGAACAGCCTATTTCTGCATTGCAGGAATCAGCTCATTTCAGCTTTCTATGGCCAAAAACATCAAGTGATAAAAACTGCTTAAAACAGTGAAAATTATCATTCTTTTTGTTTTTAACAACATAATATGCAATATTAAACATGTTTTAACAAGTTGCAAGTGAATACTGAGTGAAATGAGAGAGTTTGCAGAACAGAATATTTCTGCATTGCAGGAATCAGCTTATTTCAGCTTTCTAAGGCCAAAAACAGCAAGTGATAAAAACTGCTCAAATTAGTGAAAATGAACAATGTTTTTGTTTTTCACAACATAATATGCAGTATTAAACATGTTTTAACATGTTGCAAGTGAATACTGAGTAAATGAGAGAGTTTGCAGAACAGCTTTTTTCTGCATTGCAGGAAACAGCTCATTTCAGCTTTCTTAGGCCAAAAACAGCAAGTGATAAAAACTGCTCACCACAGTAAAAAATGAACAATGTTTTTGTTTTTAACAGCATAATATGCAGTATTAAATGTGTTTTTACAAGTTGCAAGTGAATACTGAGTAAAATTAGAAAGTTTGCAGAACAGCCTATTTCTGCATTGCAGGAATCAGCTTATTTCAGCTTTCTAAGGCCAAAAACAGCAAGTGATAAAAACTGCTCAAAACAGTGATAATGAACAATGTTTTTGTATTCAACAACATAATATGCAGTATTAAACATGTTTTTACGAGTAGCAAGTGAAAACTGAAGGAAATAAGAGAGTTTACAGAACAGCCTATTTCTGCATTGCAGGATTCAGCTTATTTTAGCTTTTTAAGGCCAAAAACAGCAAGTGATAAAAACTGTTCAAATTAGTGAAAATTAACAATGTTTTTGTTTTTAATAACATAATATGCAGTATTAAGCAAGTTTTAACAAGTTGCAAATGAATACTGAGTGAAATGAGAGAGTTTGCCGAACAGCCTATTTCTGCATTGCAGGAATCAGCTTATTTCAGCTTTCTAAGGCCAAAAACATCAAGTGATAAAAACTGCTTTAAACAGTGAAAATTATCATTCTTTTTGTTTTAAACAACATATTATGCAGTATTAAACATGTTTTCACAAGTTGCAAGTGAATACTGAGTGAAATGAGAGAGTTTGCAGAACAGCCTATTTCTGCATTGCAGGAATCAGCTCATTTCAGCTTTCTAAGTCCAAAAACATCAAGTGATAAAAACTGCTTAAAACAGTGAAAATGATCATTCTTTTTGTTTTTAACAACATAATATGCAATATTAAACATGTTTTAACAAGTTGCAAGTGAATACTGAGTGAAATGAGAGAGTTTGCAGAACAGACTATTTCTGCATTGCAGGAATCAGCTTATTTCAGCTTTCTAAGGCCAAAAACAGCAAGTGATAAAAACTGCTCAAATTAGTGAAAATGAACAATGTTTTTGTTTTTAACAACATAATATGCAGTATTAAACATGTTTTAACATGTTGCAAGTGAATACTGAGTAAATGAGAGAGTTTGCAGAACAGCCTATTTTCTGCATTGCAGGAATCAGCTTATTTCAGCTTTCTAAGGCCAAAAACAGCAAGTGATAAAAACTGCTCACCACAGTGAAAATGAACAATGTTTTTGTTTTTAACAACATAATATGCAGTATTAACATGTTTTTACAAGTTGCAAGTGAATACTGAGTGAAATTAGAGAGTTTGCAGAACAGCCTATTTCTGCATTGCAGGAATCAGCTTATTTCAGCTTTCTAAGGCCAAAAACAGCAAGTGATAAAAACTGCTCAAAACAGTGATAATGAACAATGTTTTTGTATTCAACAACATAATATGCAGTATTAAACATGTTTTTACAAGTTGCAAGTGAAAACTGAGTGAAATAAGAGAGTTGACAGAACAGCCTATTTCTGCATTGCAGGATTCAGCTTATTTCAGCTTTTAAGGCCAAAAACAGCAAGTGATAAAAACTGCTCAAATTAGTGAAAATAAACAATGTTTTTGTTTTTAACAACATAATATGCAGTATTAAGCATGTTTTAACAAGTTGCAAATGAATACTGAGTGAAATGAGAGAGTTTGCAGAACAGCCTATTTCTGCATTGCAGGAATCAGCTTATTTCAGCTTTCTAAGGCCAAAAACATCAAGTGATAAAAACTGCTTAAACAGTGAAAATTATCATTCTTTTTGTTTTAAACAACATATTATGCAGTATTAAACATGTTTTCACAAGTTGCAAGTGAATACTGAGTGAAATGAGAGAGTTTGCAGAACAGCCTATTTCTGCATTGCAGGAATCAGCTTCATTTCAGCTTTCTAATGGCCAAAAACATCAAGTGATAAAAACTGCTTAAAACAGTGAAAATTATCATTCTTTTTGTTTTTAACAACATAATATGCAATATTAAACATGTTTTAACAAGTTGCAAGTGAATACTGAGTGAAATGAGAGAGTTTGCAGAACAGAATATTTCTGCATTGCAGGAATCAGCTTATTTCAGCTTTCTAAGGCCAAAAACAGCAAGTGATAAAAACTGCTCAAATTAGTGAAAATGAACAATGTTTTTGTTTTTCACAACATAATATGCAGTATTAAACATGTTTTAACATGTTGCAAGTGAATACTGAGTGAAATGAGAGAGTTTGCAGAACAGCCTATTTCTGCATTGCAGGAATCAGCTTATTTCAGCTTTCTAAGGCCAAAAACAGCAAGTGATAAAAACTGCTCAAACAGTGAAAATGAACAATGTTTTTGTTTTTAACAACATAATATGCAGTATTAACATGTTTTACAAGTTGCAAGTGAATACTGAGTGAAATGAGAGAGTTTGCAGAACAGCCTATTTCTGCATTGCAGGAATCAGCTTATTTCAGCTTTCTAAGGCCAAAAACAGCAAGTGATAAAAACTGCTCAAAACAGTGAAAATGAACAATGTTTTTGTATTTCAACAACATAATATGCAGTATTAAACATGTTTTAACAAGTTGCAAGTGAATACTGAGTGAAATGAAGAGAGTTTGCAGAACAGCCTATTTCTGCATTGCAGGAATCAGCTTATTTCAGCTTTCTAAGGCCAAAAACAGCAAGTGATAAAAACTGCTCAAATTAGTGAAAATTAACAATGTTTTTGTTTTTAACAACATAATATGCAGTATTAAGCATGTTTTAACAAGTTGCAAATGAATACTGAGTGAAATGAGAGAGTTTGCAGAACAGCCTATTTCTGCATTGCAGGAATCAGCTTATTTCAGCTTTCTAAGGCCAAAAACAGCAAGTGATAAAAACTGCTTAAACAGTGAAAATTATCATTCTTTTTGTTTTAAACAACATAATATGCAGTATTAAACATGTTTTCACAAGTTGCAAGTGAATACTGAGTGAAATGAGAGAGTTTGCAGAACAGCCTATTTCTGCATTGCAGGAATCAGCTTATTTCAGCTTTCTAAGGCCAAAAACATCAAGTGATAAAAACTGCTTAAAACAGTGAAAATGAACAATTCTTTTTGTTTTTAACAACATAATATGCAGTATTAAACATGTTTTAACAAGTTGCAAGTGAATACTGAGTGAAATGAGAGAGTTTGCAGAACAGACTATTTCTGCATTGCAGGAATCAGCTTATTTCAGCTTTCTAAGGCCAAAAACAGCAAGTGATAAAAACTGCTCAAATTAGTGAAAATGAACAATGTTTTTGTTTTTCACAACATAATATGCAGTATTAAACATGTTTTAACATGTTGCAAGTGAATACTGAGTAAAATGAGAGAGTTTGCAGAACAGCCTATTTCTGCATTGCAGGAAACAGCTCATTTCAGCTTTCTAAGGCCAAAAACAGCAAGTGATAAAAACTGCTCACAACAGTGAAAATGAACAATGTTTTTGTTTTTAACAACATAATATGCAGTCTTAAATGTGTTTTTACAAGTTGCAAGTGAATACTGAGTAAAATGAGAAAGTTTGCAGAACAGCCTATTTCTGCATTGCAGGAATCAGCTTATTTCAGCTTTCTAAGGCCAAAAACAGCAAGTGATAAAAACTGCTCAAAACAGTGATAATGAACAATGTTTTTGTATTCAACAACATAATATGCAGTATTAAACATGTTTTCACAAGTTGCAAGTGAATACTGAGTGAAATAAGAGAGTTTGCAGAACAGCCTATTTCTGCATTGCAGGAATCAGCTTATTTCAGCTTTCTAAGGCCAAAAACAGCAAGTGATAAAAACTGCTCAAATTAGTGAAATGAACAATGTTTTTGTTTTTAACAACATAATATGCAGTATTAAGCATGTTTTAACGAGTTGCAAATGAATACTGAGTGAAATGAGAGAGTTTGCAGAACAGCCTATTTCTGCATTGCAGGAATCAGCTTATTTCAGCTTTCTATGGCCAAAAACATCAAGTGATAAAAACTGCTCAAAACAGTGAAAATGAACAATGTTTTTGTTTTTAACAACATAATATGCAGTATTAAACATGTTTTAAAAAGTTGCAAGTGAATACTGAGTGAAATGAGAGAGTTTGCAGAACAGCCTATTTCTGCATTGCAGGAATCAGCTTATTTCAGCTTTCTAAGGCCAAAAACAGCAAGTGATTAAAAACTGCTCAAAACAGTGAAAATTATCATTATTTTTGTTTTTAACAACATAATATGCAGTATTAAACATGTTTTAACAAGTTGCAAGTGAATACTGAGTGAAATGAGAGAGTTTGCAGAACAGCCTATTTCTGCATTGCAGGAATCAGCTTATTCAGCTTTCTAAGGCCAAAAACAGCAAGTGATAAAAACTGCTCAAATCAGTGAAAATGAACAATGTTTTTGTTTTTAACAACATAATATGCAGTATTAAACATGTTTTAACAAGTTGCAAGTGAATACTGAGTGAAATGAGAGAGTTTGCAGAACAGCCTATTTCTGCATTGCAGGAATCAGCTTATTTCAGCTTTCTAAGGCCAAAAACAGCAAGTGATAAAAACTGCTCAAAACAGTGAAAATGAACAATGTTTTTGTTTTAACAACATAATATGCAGTATTAAACATGTTTTAACATGTTGCAAGTGAATACTGAGTAAATGAGAGAGTTTGCAGAACAGCCTATTTCTGCATTGCAGGAATCAGCTTATTTCAGCTTTCTAAGGCCAAAAACAGCAAGTGATAAAAACTGCTTAAACAGTGAAAATGATCATTCTTTTTGTTTTTAACAACATAATATGCAGTATTAAACATGTTTTAACAAGTTGCAAGTGAATACTGAGTGAAATGAGAGAGTTTGCAGAACAGCCTATTTCTGCATTGCAGGAATCAGCTTATTTCAGCTTTCTAAGGCCAAAAACAGCAAGTGATAAAAACCGCTCAAAACAGTGATAATGAACAATGTTTTTGTATTCAACAACATAATATGCAGTATTAAACATGTTTTCACAAGTTGCAAGTGAATACTGAGTGAAATGAGAGAGTTTGCAGAACAGCCTATTTCTGCATTGCAGGAATCAGCTTATTTCAGCTTTCTAAGGCCAAAAACAGCAAGTGATAAAAACTGCTCAAATTAGTGAAAATGAACAATGTTTTTGTTTTTAACAACATAATATGCAGTATTAAGCATGTTTTAACAAGTTGCAAGTGAATACTGAGTGAAATGAGAGAGTTTGCAGAACAGCCTATTTCTGCATTGCAGGAATCAGCTTATTTCAGCTTTCTAAGGCCAAAAACAGCAAGTGATAAAAACTGCTCAAAACAGTGAAAATGATCATTATTTTTGTTTTTAACAACATAATATGCAGTATTAAACATGTTTTAACAAGTTGCAAGTGAATACTGAGTGAAATGAGAGAGTTTGCAGAACAGCCTATTTCTGCATTGCAGGAATCAGCTTATTTCAGCTTTCTAAGGCCAAAAACAGCAAGTGATAAAAACTGCTCAAAACAGTGAAAATGAACAATGTTTTTGTTTTTAACAACATAATATGCAGTATTAAACATGTTTTAACAAGTTGCAAGTGAATACTGAGTGAAATGAGAGAGTTTGCAGAACAGCCTATTTCTGCATTGCAGGAATCAGCTTATTTCAGCTTTCTAAGGCCAAAAACAGCAAGTGATAAAAACTGCTCAAAACAGTGAAAATGAACAATGTTTTTGTTTTTAACAACATAATATGCAGTATTAAACATGTTTTAACAAGTTGCAAGTGAATACTGAGTGAAATGAGAGAGTTTGCAGAACAGCCTATTTCTGCATTGCAGGAATCAGCTTATTTCAGCTTTCTAAGGCCAAAAACAGCAAGTGATAAAAACTGCTAAAACAGTGAAAATGAACAATGTTTTTTGTTTTTAACAACATAATATGCAGTATTAAACATGTTTTAACAAGTTGCAAGTGAATACTGAGTGAAATGAGAGAGTTTGCAGAACAGCCTATTTCTGCATTGCAGGAATCAGCTTATTTCAGCTTTCTAAGGCCAAAAACAGCAAGTGATAAAAACTGCTCAAAACAGTGAAAATGAACAATGTTTTTGTTTTTAACAACATAATATGCAGTATTAAACATGTTTTAACAAGTTGCAAGTGAATACTGAGTGAAATGAGAGAGTTTGCAGAACAGCCTATTTCTGCATTGCAGGAATCAGCTTATTTCAGCTTTCTAAGGCCAAAAACAGCAAGTGATAAAAACTGCTTAAACAGTGAAAATGAACAATGTTTTTGTTTTAAACAACATAATATGCAGTATTAAACATGTTTTAACAAGTTGCAAGTGAATACTGAGTGAAATGAGAGAGTTTGCAGAACAGCCTATTTCTGCCTTGCAGGAATCAGCTTATTTCAGCTTTCTAAGGCCAAAAACAGCAAGTGTTAAAAACTGCTCAAAATAGTGAAATTATCATTCTTTTTGTTTTTAACAACATAATATGCAGTATTAAACATGTTTTTACAAGTTGCAAGTGAAAACTGAGTGAAATAAGAGAGTTTACAGAACAGCCTATTTCTGCATTGCAGGATTCAGCTTATTTCAGCTTTTTAAGGCCAAAAACAGCAAGTGATAAAAACTGCTCAAATTAGTGAAAATGAACAATGTTTTTGTTTTTAACAACATAATATGCAGTATTAAGCATGTTTTAACAAGTTGCAAGTGAATACTGAGTGAAATGAGAGAGTTTGCAGAACAGCCTATTTCTGCATTGCAGGAATCAGCTTATTTCAGCTTTCTAAGGCCAAAAACATCAAGTGATAAAAACTGCTTAAAACAGTGAAAATTATCATTCTTTTTGTTTTAAACAACATAATATGCAGTATTAAACATGTTTTCACAAGTTGCAAGTGAATACTGAGTGAAATGAGAGAGTTTGCAGAACAGCCTATTTCTGCATTGCAGGAATCAGCTTATTTCAGCTTTCTAAGGCCAAAAACAGCAAGTGATAAAAACTGCTCAAATTAGTGAAATGAACAATGTTTTTGTTTTTAACAACATAATATGCAGTATTAAGCATGTTTTAACAAGTTGCAAATGAATACTGAGTTAAATGAGAGAGTTTGCAGAACAGCCTATTTCTGCATTGCAGGAATCAGCTTATTTCAGCTTTCTAAGGCCAAAAACATCAAGTGATAAAAACTGCTTAAAACAGTGAAAATGATCATTCTTTTTGTTTTTAACAACATAATATGCAACATTAAACATGTTTTAACGAGTTGCAAGTGAATACTGAGTGAAATGAGAGAGTTTGCAGAACAGCCTATTTCTGCATTGCAGGAATCAGCTTATTTCAGCTTTCTAAGGCCAAAAACAGCAAGTGATAAAAACTGCTCAAACAGTGAAAATGAACAATTTTTTGTTTTTAACAACATAATATGCAGTATTAAACATGTTTTAACAAGTTGCAAGTGAATACTGAGTGAAATGAGAGAGTTTGCAGAACAGCCTATTTCTGCATTGCAGGAATCAGCTTATTTCAGCTTTCTAAGGCCAAAAACAGCAAGTGATAAAAACTGCTCAAACAGTGAAAATGAACAATGTTTTTGTTTTTAACAACATAATATGCAGTATTAACATGTTTTTAACAAGTTGCAAGTGAATACTGAGTGAAATGAGAGAGTTTGCAGAACAGCCTATTTCTGCATTGCAGGAATCAGCTTATTTCAGCTTTCTAAGGCCAAAAACAGCAAGTGATAAAAACTGCTCAAAATAGTGAAAATGATCATTCTTTTTGTTTTTAACAACATAATATGCAGTATTAAACATGTTTTAACAAGTTGCAAGTGAATACTGAGTGAAATGAGAGAGTTTGCAGAACAGCCTATTTCTGCATTGCAGGAATCAGCTTATTTCAGCTTTCTAAGGCCAAAAACAGCAAGTGATAAAAACCTGCTCAAAACAGTGAAAATGAACAATTCTTTTGTTTTAACAACATAATATGCAGTATTAAACATGTTTTAACAAGTTGCAAGTGAATACTGAGTGAAATGAGAGAGTTTGCAGAACAGCCTATTTCTGCATTGCAGGAATCAGCTTATTTCAGCTTTCTAAGGCCAAAAACAGCAAGTGATAAAAACTGCTCAAATTAGTGAAAATGAACAATGTTTTTGTTTTTAACAACATAATATGCAGTATTAAGCATGTTTTAACAAGTTGCAAATGAATACTGAGTGAAATGAGAGAGTTTGCAGAACAGCCTATTTCTGCATTGCAGGAATCAGCTTATTTCAGCTTTCTAAGGCCAAAAACATCAAGTGATAAAAACTGCTTAAAACAGTGAAAATGATCATTCTTTTTGTTTTAACAACATAATATGCAGTATTAAACATGTTTTCACAAGTTGCAAGTGAATACTGAGTGAAATGAGAGAGTTTGCAGAACAGCCTATTTCTGCATTGCAGGAATCAGCTTATTTCAGCTTTCTAAGGCCAAAAACAGCAAGTGATAAAAACTGCTTAAAACAGTGAAAATGAACAATGTTTTTGTTTTTAACAACATAATATGCAGTATTAAACATGTTTTAACAAGTTGCAAGTGAATACTGAGTGAAATGAGAGAGTTTGCAGAACAGCCTATTTCTGCATTGCAGGAATCAGCTTATTTCAGCTTTCTAAGGCCAAAAACAGCAAGTGATAAAAACTGCTCAAACTAGTGAAAATGAACAATGTTTTTGTTTTTAACAACATAATATGCAGTATTAAACATGTTTTAACATGTTGCAAGTGAATACTGAGTAAATGAGAGAGTTTGCAGAACAGCCTATTTCTGCATTGCAGGAAACAGCTCATTTCAGCTTTCTAAGGCCAAAAACAGCAAGTGATAAAAACTGCTCACCACAGTAAAAAATAAACAATGTTTTTGTTTTTAACAGCATAATATGCAGTATTAAACATGTTTTTACAAGTTGCAAGTGAATACTGAGTAAAATTAGAAAGTTTGCAGAACAGCCTATTTCTGCATTGCAGGAATCAGCTTATTTCAGCTTTCTAAGGCCAAAAACAGCATGTGATAAAAACTGCTCAAATTAGTGAAAATGATCATTCTTTTTGTTTTTAACAACATAATATGCAGTATTAAACATGTTTTAACAAGTTGCAAGTGAATACTGAGTTAAATGAGAGAGTTTGCAGAACAGCCAGTTTTTGCATTGCAGGAATCAGCTTATTTCAGCTTTCTAAGGCCAAAAACAGCAAGTGATAAAAACTGCTCAAAACAGTGAAATGAACAATGTTTTTGTTTTAACAACATAATATGCAGTATTAAACATGTTTTAACAAGTTGCAAGTGAATACTGAGTGAAATGAGAGAGTTTGCAGAACAGCCTATTTCTGCATTGCAGGAATCAGCTTATTTCAGCTTTCTAAGGCCAAAAACAGCAAGTGATAAAAACTGCTCAAATTAGTGAAAATGAACAATGTTTTTGTTTTAACAACATAATATGCAGTATTAAACATGTTTTAACAAGTTGCAAGTGAATACTGAGTGAAATGAGAGAGTTTGCAGAACAGCCTATTTCTGCATTGCAGGAATCAGCTTATTTCAGCTTTCTAAGGCCAAAAACAGCAAGTGATAAAAACTGCTCAAAACAGTGAAAATGAACAATGTTTTTGTTTTTAACAACATAATATGCAGTATTAACATGTTTTTAACAAGTTGCAAGTGAATACTGAGTGAAATGAGAGAGTTTGCAGAACAGCCTATTTCTGCATTGCAGGAATCAGCTTATTTCAGCTTTCTAAGGCCAAAAACAGCAAGTGATAAAAACTGCTCAAACTAGTGAAAATGAACAATGTTTTTGTTTTAACAACATAATATGCAGTATTAAACATGTTTTAACAAGTTGCAAGTGAATACTGAGTGAAATGAGAGAGTTTGCAGAACAGCCTATTTCTGCATTGCAGGAATCAGCTTATTTCAGCTTTCTAAGGCCAAAAACAGCAAGTGATAAAAACTGCTCAAACAGTGAAAATGAACAATGTTTTTGTTTTTAACAACATAATATGCAGTATTAAACATGTTTTAACAAGTTGCAAGTGAATACTGAGTGAAATGAGAGAGTTTGCAGAACAGCCTATTTCTGCATTGCAGGAATCAGCTTATTTCAGCTTTCTAAGGCCAAAAACAGCAAGTGATAAAAACTGCTCAAACTAGTGAAAAGAATCATTCTTTTTGTTTTTAACAACATAATATGCAGTATTAAACATGTTTTAACAAGTTGCAAGTGAATACTGAGTGAAATGAGAGAGTTTGCAGAACAGCCTATTTCTGCATTGCAGGAATCAGCTTATTTCAGCTTTCTAAGGCCAAAAACAGCAAGTGATAAAAACTGCTCAAACAGTGAAATGAACAATGTTTTTGTTTTAACAACATTACATGCAGTATTAAACATGTTTTAACAAGTTGCAAGTGAATACTGAGTGAAATGAGAGAGTTTGCAGAACAGCCTATTTCTGCATTGCAGGAATCAGCTTATTTCAGCTTT